>NW_005842873.1:251862-273009 GCF_000455745.1 Alligator sinensis
CCCCCGCCCGCCCGCACAACGCGCCGTGCGCAAACGCGCCGCCACCGGCTCCAGCACCAGCGCCGTGCGCAGCGCCCGCACAAACGGGCCGTGCGCAGCGCGGGGAGACGGGCCGCGGTGCTGCACTGCACTGCGCACATGTGCGCGCGGCACTGGGCACGTGACGCTGCTGGGCATGTGTGGCACTGTACGGGGCACGTGTGACACTATACTGGTCACGTGTGGCACCGTACTGGGCACGTGTGACACTGCTGGGCACGTGGCACTGTACTGGTCATGTGTGACACTGAACTGATCGTGTGTGGCACTGTACTGGGCACATGGCACTGTAGTGGGCATGTGTGACACTACTGGGCACGTGGCACTGTACTGGTCATGTGTGACACTGCACTGGGCACGTGTGACACTACTGGGCACATGGCACTACTAGTCACGTGTGACACTACTGGTCATGTGTGGCACTGCACTGGGCACGTAGCACTGTACTGGGCACATGGCCCTGTCCTGGGCACACGGCACTGTACTGGTTGCACGGTGCTGTACTGGTCACATGTGGCGCTGTCCTGGGCACGTGTGGTGGTGTACTGGGCACATGCAGTGGCACAACCAAAGCATTCACAGATTTATTTCCAAACCAAAGCAGAGAAGCCGTGTGTGGCACACACTCACGGCGGCTACTACAGGCACGAGAGAGGATGGCCGCGCGCGTGTCAGCAGCGGTTACACAAAGCGCGTAGCCGGGGCACAGCTAAGGGCAGGGAGACCCTTGCGTAAGGGGGGACTCAGTGTAGATCCCAAATCTCGCAGAGCAGAGAGGTCAGCCTGGGGTCCTTCGTTCTCCAGGTCACCAGCACCTCGGCATGGTTGTGGTTGAGGGTCCTGAGTTCAGTCAGCCTCCCGATGAGGCGGGCGAAGTGCTGGGGGTCCCCGGGGTGGTGGATCTTGGAGTACTTGTACAGGATGCCCAGCAGCGGTTCTTGAAGCTTTTCCACGTGTTGCTTGTTCCTGAGGAGTGGACGGTCTGAAACACACATTAATGTGATGGGGACCAGTGCTGGCTGACTGCAAACGCCCCACTGATTTTGATGAGGCTATTAAGGGCAGGATCTGACATCCACGGAAGGTTATTATACTGATAGGAGAAACAAAATCGTCAAAAAATACACCTTGAGCAGTTCTTTAAAAAGTATAGCAAAAACGCATAGTAGTTGCATACTTTTCCTTCCTGAAGCTGTAGCAAGAGCAGATTTTAATTGCGAGGATCAGTTCCGTTAAAAATAGATCCTTTCTGGGCACATCTACAAGTTCATTAATGCACGTCTGCTATTGCGCATTAAATTTAGTACTGCTAATGTGAGGTACTGAACAAACGTGCGTTAGGCTGCTCTAATCTGCAGCAGTGAAAACACACGCTTTTTTAGTGACACTTAATATGCAGCAGTCTATTTTTATCACGCGTGAGCATATTCACACAGCTTGGACGTGATGCCTTAATGTGATGTGAAATACGGGACTACGCATTAAAGCACACGTGTAGATGCAGCCTCTAGGTAGCACACACGATATAGTCATTTCTTTTATAGCTCTCAGTTACCTGAAAAAAACACGGTCGTTGCAACAAGCAGGGCATATTCTGTCTCAGTCACATTAAGTTCTCCCATGCTTCTGTAGAAGTAAAATAATGCCGTGATAAATTCCTCAGTGATTCCTTTGAAAACAAAATATTGAAGTTTGGGGGTGGAAATCAATATAGAAGCACACTTTTTCTGGTATTGTTGATTGATTCTCTTAAACCTCTTGCACATTGTTTTTCAAATCCCTCAACTATTTTGAAATAATCGGCAAGTCTATTAAAGAATTATAATAATTACAACGTGTAACAGCGTGCACCTGGGAGTCCAGGCCAGGAACCGGTGCTGTTGCGTGAAGCACTGTAGAAACAACTAAAAGATGTTCCCACCCCAGTGAGCTTTGAACGTGAATCAAAGAAAAGAGAGCGCGGTGAATCCAGACAGACTGGTGAACAGGAGGAAAGAATGAGCATATCGGTCAGCATTAAAGGGAGTGGTCCAAGCAGCTTGGCTGCCTAACCATTTTCCAAGGTTTTAGTACAAAGAGCTGGTTACCTGTGGTCGTGGTGGAAGTTGGACTCTCTTTGCTGTGAGACATTTCCAGGGAATAAACGGTACTTTTATCAAGGTCTTGATCATGACAACATGTAGTATGATCAGAAAACCTTACGTGACCTGGGGGAAAGAAGGGAGAAAAAGTCCACTGCTGAACTGAATTACATTAAAATTTGCTTGCACCATTTCTTTTTGCAGAGTAGTTGTATAAAAAGATTAGCTGTTTGGCAATCCAGTGCAGAGAGTCATGTATTCAGGTAAGCATCCATCTCTCCCACCCACCCAAACATGTAAACCAGTCACTCTCAGCCAGGGTGGCGTGAGATCCTTCCAAGGGTCCTGCAGGGTGCAACGCAGTGTTAGCACTGTTAGATGTACAAACACGATTTGCGTGATAAAACCAGAGGCTTCAAACAGGAATCTGTAGTGTTAGAAACATGCTGGCCTGCTGTGGTCTTTTTGAGTTCTTTGCAATATACAAGTTGCTCTTTTATTTTCCTGTAGTCAAAAAACAAGCGAAAATAAAGAGCTGGCATTTTCTTAGGGGTACCTTGAACATACTGAGTGCGGCCTTGAGTCTAAAACGTTGAGAACCACTGAAGTAGACATTCCAGAGGCACTGCTATCTATTTGGGACTAATGGGGAGAAAGAAAGGGTCCATTTCATTCAGTTGGTTTATCTCAGGCAGGTGTTAGTTAAAGCTTATTTATTAGTACAACTTACTTTCACCCACTGATGACTGACATTCATTAGCTCTCTGGTTATATATCTGGGCTGAACGCAGAAACATTGCTTCAACTGTGGAACCTTTTAGTAGAGCAATCTGGTCATCGCTGGCTAAACTTTCAAATCCTATAGGAAAATATTTAATAAGATTCAAAACTTGGGATGACTTTGGCCTCAGGCTACAAAAGTAAATTGTTCAAAAATTATTAGTGTCTGCCTTTAAGGGTCAGCAGTAGCCTTGACTGCAACGATGGCAAGATTACATGCCAAACAGTAAAGAAGAAATTGGAGTGATTGGGGCTTTCTACAGAGTTTATATTTACATAGCAATAGATGTAACAGACCACAACAGCAGTCCATCTCCTTCCAGAAGAAAGTGCAGGAAGCCCCAATATAGATAGCTTTGAAAAAACTTGCCTGGAAGGAAATTTCTTCCTAATCCCTGCCAATTGGTAGTGGTTTATGTCACACAATTTGAGGTCTTACATCCCTTAAATGTGTTGTCCTGCTTAATATAATCATGGATGTGACCCTTCCATATTAAAGAGAAAAGAAGTACATCTCGTGCATGTTGACCTGGCTTGTTGAAAGACAGAGTAGAGAACAGCTTCTTAGTTTTTCAAAGCTGTTAAATACATGGCATTCCTAATCATTCAGATTTGTAGGTAAAATACAGTTGAATGCCAGTTCTTGTGAAGCTTTCATATTTTGTCTGAGTATGCACGTACAGAATAAACGTGTTCCTCTTAGATTAACGCTCAAGTATTAAGGCAGTTCTGAAAAGTTTGTTAGATGTTATGGCATTCTGCAAAGGAAGCAACTTACCTGGAAGTCTCTTTGTAAAATCCACCAGTACTTGCACGTGAACCACTGCAGTCTCTGAGAGCCGCAAAAAACTCTCTTCAGGGTTTGCAGTTTCCTGAAGCTGAATGAAAGAAACCAAACAAGACTATGGACTCATGCTGGATGATGTTTCTGGATTGTTACCAAAAGAGACTGCTAAAACATGCACGTTTAAAAATTTAGGATGCACGTTTAAACATTTAGAATACTAATTTAGGATACTAATAGTGAATATTTCAATATTGTAGCCTTTCTGTTCTCAGTACATACAAACTTTTTGGCTTCCTCCAAGGGAATTGTGTATTTTTGATGGGCTGCGACGATGTGATCAATCATCTGATGTTCCCCTGGAGTAAGTTCCATCCTTTCTTGGACCTATTAAGAAAAATCACAGGTAATGACAATGCCTGTAAGACAAAAATGATGGTAAAAATGAAAACATAAACCTTAAATGTGAAAAATCTCCTACTTTTGTTGTGGACGATACATGTTTGCTGTTCACTCCCTCATCTTCTACCTTGACGTTACAAAGCAAACTGCTTTTCTGTTTGCAGTTTTTTCTGAGTCGCTTTGACTTGCACTGGACTTCAGTTAGCAAACCTGTGAAACAGTATGAACATACTTAAGTCTAAAGAGCCCCTTGTGTTATTAGACGTAGTGTATAAGCCTGACACCTCAGGAGTTATTGACTATGGGGAAACCAGCTTCCTGCCTATGAATGTTCTCCCACGACAAGAAGTTCCAAGTTTAACCTGTGACGCTGTATTTTGTCAGTTGATTTCCATCAAAAGCCTGAATGTGCAGAAGAGTTAAACAGTCTTATTTCATGCTCTTAGACTTTGGTCCATATCAAGGCAGCTTGGGAGCCATATGCAGCCCCTGGTGCCATGTCATCTGGCCTGCGGGGCTCCCCAGGGGTCCCAAAGTTTGGCAGCCAGGGAGCAGTGGCACCTCTCCTTGCTGCAAAACTTGTGGACCCATGGGGAGCCCCACCAGCTGGGTAGTGTGGTCCTGTGCCCCAGGGCCCGATCCCCAGCCCCTTTCACTTAGTTCTAAAGACGAAAAAAAATTGCCAGAGAATTGACTGCAGTGACAAACAGCAGCAGAGCACTTACATTCTGCCAGCATTCCCACAGCCTTACACTTCTTCAGGCGACACTCCTGGCACTTCCGTCGCATGTACATGTCCATTTCGCAGTGGCCACCGTTTTTACATCTATACACCGCATTCTTGGTGATACTACGTCGAAAGAATCCTAAGAACAACGGTATTTGGGATTATGGGAAAGAACCTGGGTAACCATTCTTAATTCCACGGTTACGTATTTAAAGAGTGGCTCTGTGATGTTTCTGGAATGATGGTATTATGTTGGGTTATTTAAGTGGCAACTTTTTATAACGGTCTTATCATCATTATGACTTTTGGGGCTGCTTTATGACTAATGTTAACTAGTGTTTGACCAAGGTAACTCCCTTAAATCCATGCTTAGCAATAAAGAGAGGGGCCTATTAAAATTGGCAAGCAATCCAATCCAGAAGCTGGTAAGTGACCACTTGTGGCATATTCAGAGTAGGAGATCAAGCCATAAAAATAAACCTTGCACACTGCATTCACCAGAACAAGCCAAAACACAGGCCTGGCAGGGGGATGCTTGCAGCTGGGGAAAGTGAGTGCCACACCTCTCACTCTTTGGTGATGGCTGTGGCCATTGCCAGAGCGGCATTTCGACTGCCTGGGGCAAACATCATCATCTATTATGTGTCTGGTAGCTCCCACAGAGTGCTGAGCAGTTCCCAAGTACAGAAGAGTGCCCAAACTGCAAATCAAGCAGGCAGACAAAAGGGGAAAAGTTATGAAATGGATAAAGTGGCCTGGGTTATAGTCATCTCCTGCAGCATTGCTAGGATGCATCAACACAGGTATTTCCAGTAGAGAAATAGAAATAGAGAACGCTCTGGCAAAACCTAATCTGGGTACAATTCCAGACATCATTTTTAAGACGGATATTGTGAAATTGGAACAAGTGCAGAGAAGAGCTACTAGGATAGAACTTCAAGACACATTTGGACGCTTATCTTGCTGGGATCCTATGATCCCTGCTGACTTCCTGCCCCTGGGGCAGGGGGCTGGACTCGACGATCCTCCAGGGTACCTTCCAGCCCGAACGTCTATGAAATCTATGTAATCTAAATGGAGGAAAGCAGAGAAATTCTGACAAAAGCAGATTAAAGCCACTTGGCTTATTTGGCCTGGAAAAATAAAGGTTGAGAGGGGAAAAGGTTGCTGTTTATAAACCCTTTAGTAGGGTAAACACAAGAGAGGAAAAGAACTAGTTAAACCAGGGGTGTCAAATGTATGGCCTGTGGGCTGGATATGGCCCACAGACATTTGTCCAACCCACCAATTGCCTGGGCGGGCACGCTGGGCGGGCCATCGCTGTCGGGGATGGGCTTGGCTAGCTGCTGCCCCACCCTCCATACCCTCTCCAGCTGCTGTCAAACCCCTGCTTCCGGAGCAGTCACCACATCTGGACCTGTCACTGCCACCACACCCCACTGGCTTTGCCTCTGCCACAGCAGCCACAGCAGCTGCCCCCATACCCTGAGATGGATCTGGCTCATGAGGAACCCTGCAGTCTCAATCTGGCCTGTGGCCCCAGATGAGTTTGATTCCCCTGATTTAAGCTAAAGGATAATATTGGCACAAGAACAAATAGGTATAAACTGGCCATAAATAAACTTAGGCTGGAAATTAGAAGAAGGTTCCTATTAGAGCAATCTAGTAAGTTTTTATGTCAGGATTTTATGATGTGTTTACAGTATCAGGGACTGGACACGATTCTGAAAGACACTTCTGATCCTACGAAGAATGTTTTTTTTGTACGCAGTATGACAGAATATCTCAATTTGCACAGCCTAGCAGTAGTCAACCAGTTTCTCTTAGTTCTCACAGCAGAAGCGGGTATCTGGGAGGGATCCGAATGTGACAAGGGTAGTAGCATTGCACATACGCTCATGAAGGCTGCTGTATGCATAGGGGAAGGAAGGAGAAGAGGCACAGTTGTCTGCGATAGATCGATGGAACGGGGTGGCAGCATTGGTGAAAGAAAAGGGGTGGACCCATGTGTAAAGAGACGGGCAGATAAGCAGGAAGGGCAGATTCATGCAGGTTTTAAAGGCAGGGACAAGAAGGTTGAGTTGGCTGCAGTCAGCAGGTGGATTTATGGGAGGGCCCCCCGCAAATTATGCCACTCCTCAGCTAGAGAGAAACTCAGGAGGGTGAATAACAATTCTGTGAAATATGACAATTGACAATTGCACACATGGGATTTTAGTCCAGTTGCAATGAGTACCAGGGCACCATTTGTTCAAGTCACAGAAAACGATTTCTCCCTTACCTTTACAGCCTTCACAAGTGAGCGCATTATAGTGGTATCCAGAGGCCTTGTCTCCACACACAACACAGAACTCTTCCTGTCCCTTCACACGCAAGGAGGAGTGACTTACTCTTGGTCGTTTTAGTCCATGATATCCATCCTCATCGTTATGAGCAATCATGCAGGGAGGTTTGTTTAATTCACAATTACTTATTATGTACTGCCCATCACTGTACTGAGAGTCCAAGCTATACATGCTGTATTGGGGCTGAGAAGGTTGTGACGGTAACACTGGAGGAAACTGTACGGGTGAATACTGGCAGTAAGGAGCAGGCTGAAAGTCTGTATCTTGCAGCTGATAGTTGATGTGCTCTGGCAAAACATCTAGACAATGAAAGTCAAGAATGAAACTAAAGCCTAAGGAAGGGTTTTGTGGCTACTGCAGATTTTAGTATCTTTTTATAGTCTGTAACTATTAAGGCATAGATACTAAGAAATACATTTTCAAAATGTCACTCTTTTCCCCTTAAAATTGGTGCTTGTCATTTTTCTTTGTAAAGTTTGGGCAGTAGGCAGGGGCTGTTTTCATATATGCTTGATCAATGCCATATCGATGATGCTACTGGACTCTTATAAAGCAATGATTTATTTTGCACAGTTAGTTGAATTGCAGACATAAATCGTGTAGTTAGAGTGTGCTATACTCTGATTTGCACCTGCTGTTCCTGTTTGTGGATTCAGATTGTGCTCCAGGAAAGAGGCTGGGCTTCTGTCTAGCAGAATATGTACTCCTAAATAAGTTCCATTCAATGCATGGATAAAAAGTAATATACTATAAACATTTCTCACAGCATGGACTGGATAGTTAATGTGGAAGCGTGCATAGCTTTTTAATGATAAATCAAACAAAAAACAAACAAACCCATGACTGCTGCGGACACTCATTTTGCTTTCTTAATACTTGTGCTTTGCGTTGCTCACCATAATACGGAATGGGTTCAGCAAGACAATATCCATCAGGTACAGTGACAAAGGTATTTGCCATATTCTGCTCCAGCTCCCACAGTTTCATTCACTTTGGTATAGCACGTACCTTTGAGGAGGAAACCTGAGGAAATGGAAATGTCAAGACTTAGGCTGTAATAAGGCAGACAAGTGTCACTTCAGAAAGAATTGGTGTGGGAGATTAGCCACACAGGTCTGAAAAGAGAGAAGTATCCAGACTGTGAGGCCATGATCAGATTGTAAGAGACACGAAGGTGGACAGAAAGTCCATTGATCATGGACTGCAGAGCTCTGCAAGTCAAGAATAGATGGTTACTCCTCACCTCTAAAGCCTTTTCTACATTGGGAAGTTATTGCAAAATAATCTAGGATGTAGATTTAAGGTACAATAGCTATTCCATAGTACCCTGTGGGCACGTCTACATGAAACGTTTACTGAGCAGTTGACTAATTTACTGCACAGTTGACTATGTGGGCACATGAAACGAATAAACTGTACAGCAAGGTAGGACTCGTACATACAACTACTACCCTGCTAAGGAGTTTTTTTCATGTGCAGCAGCGCACGTGCAGTCACTGAGCTGGCTGGCTGGGGCACGAGGGTGCTTCAGCGCAAGGGCTGCCTGCTGGCTAAACAGTCCAACTCATGTCAGTGAAAATGCCTAGCTTCACAAGAGGAGTAAATATAAGGAAGCTGTAAACAATTATAAACTCCGAAACCCTTTAAAGTAAAATTCTATTAGGTATGCAGTACATACAGAATATATGATATAAATGAGACACGTGAAATGTTGAAAGCACTATAGAGAAAGGTATATAAGATGTTGTATATCCTCACACACGCACGCAACATGAGAAATAGATGGTGTTTGTATTTTAGACTTTTGGTGGACCTTTCACTCTAATGGATCCCCAAACGATTCTCAGTTGATGTATAACGCTGTTAAAGGGTAGCCGCCGAGCACATAGCATGTCGTATGATGGTTTAGGAACAGGAAATTTTGTCATTGGAACATTGGGTCAAATATTTCCTCCCACCCAAAGTGTCATAGGCTCTGTAATGATGCCGGCAGAGCCAACAGGAGCTTGGTTTTTAAAGATCTCCTGAAAGGCCTGCATGGGATGCTACATGGAACACAGTTTACATACTGTGCATCAGAAGATGAATTTATGGTTCTAGGACATCCAGAATGAAGCTGTATGTTGAGGCATACCCATCCCCAGCTAACAAATACTTTGCATGTCCTCTCCCAGCACAGGCATATGGAAGGACAGGAAAGGTTTCAGTTCCAGTCGTGTACAGAGGCTGGAATGTTGCCATCCTTATCTCTGCTAGTAAATATTTGCTTGAAAGAGAAGTGACTCGGTGAATCATGAGGCCCTTATCATGGGGATCAATTTGGCATGGACAAAGTCTACATTTTTCCCTTCAGCAAACATGCACTTTTTTAAACTGATGGAAATGTGTATTTCTAATTCCGATACACTTTCAATTGTTGCTTTGATTGAAAATGTACTGCAAAGTAAAATAAAATTACACTGACCCATTCTATCTGTAACATAAATTCATTGTACACAGTACATTTCCACATGCACCGTGTCATGAATTTAATTCATTGTGATGGCCTGAATCAAGCGTTGTTCAGGCAAAGCTTCCACTGACTTGAATGAGTGTTATTTGAGAACAGATTTGGGGATGTGGCCCAATTATCCCGGTCATGTGGTTTGACAGGGTAGCAAAAGTTAAATTATGCCGTATGTTTCCTTCAAAAACAGATTAGGAGACCATTAAGGTTGAAGAGTAAAGGACTCCAGAGTCAGAAATGGCAAGAGTCAGATTCCAGATTATATTTGCATTCTGTTCTTTTGTGTGCGAGTGTATGGCAACAGTGTCCGTAATAGTATTTCACATTAGACGTGTAAATGTTGAACATTCACAACATCTACAAATTAGAATGGGTCACTTTAAACTGCAGGATATTCTTGGTTAATAGAACAGTGACATGGATACTAAAATCAAAAACCACGTTTATTTGAGAAATAGTATGATTATGAAAATAAAGACGGTGTCGTCATAATGCATATGAGAGATTAATTAGTCTTCTGGCATGAAACTTCATTGCTTCTTTCCATATTTATTTAAAAAATAGGGAAAAAATTCAGAACAAGGAACCTCCTCTTCAGGACTTTGAGGATCAGTAGATTTACAAAACTGACAATGTAAGCGCTTGTGCTATAACCTGGATTCCCTGCGATTGCTCTGCCCCTCATGCTTGGGAAGCTGGCAGAAGCACATGTGAGGAGCTGCAGAGCTTTTATGATGCTTTGAACAGAGCCCTTGCCTGCAAATCTGAGTGCTAGCCATCCCTAGTCTCCTCCACGTCCAAGGACTGCAGGGATTGAACAGAATCTCTAGAGACCTTTCCTCGGTTCACATATTAATTATCATTGTCCCTATCATTTGTATGTATAGCACAGCTGCTTTAGCTGCACGCTCTGAGTTTAACAACCTTGTGCGCATTGTAGCATAAACGCAGGACATGCATTTTTCAAAGATCATGTGGTCACTTAGCACTCAGATTTCACTAGAACACGGAAAAGCAGGTTTCCTGGATGATGGCTGCGTCCGTGCAGAGTGGTCATGTTTTACCTTAGATGAGACAATCACAAAATTGGGCTTTTTTAAACTTGAGTATGTGAAATATATATATCCCTCCTCCACTCTGCTCTTACTCAAAAATAGCCAAGTCGCTTATTTCGCTTCATCAAAAGAGGTTACCTTTGAACAGAGATGAAGCCTGAAGAAGTTTAGCGCAGAAAGTGAAACTTTATGAAAAGTGGATGACTGAAACCGAAAAATGAAGTGGATGCTATGATACAGCCCTTACAGCAAGGCAGCCACTATCATCCCTTTTTCCTGTTTCACGGTGCCACACTTGGGATAAAACCCATTGGTCTTCTCAGGTAAATTGAGCTCATCTGAGATTTGCCTAAAAAACGGGAAAATTATGCCTTGCTTGCTTGCTCTCTCTCACTCTATTTTTAACTATCTCTTATATGATAGTCTAGCTAATGTTAGAATGTGGGGTGTCTCTTTTCATAGTTAGAAAGCAAATGAAAAAATATACCACCCTTTTCATAAAACTTTAGGGCAAATTTTTCAGAAGCAATTAAGTGACAAAAGCCATCCAAGCTCATTTGACTTTTTGGCGGACTAAGGTTTCTAAATCAGATAGGCATTTCTGCAAATCTGACTCATCATACTCTTTAATTATTTTTACAGTAGTCTTTCTTAGAAATGATATCAGATCTAAACAGGGATGTCTACTAATGCAGTAGGCTATCTACCCATTCAAATCTGAGAAGTCATGCAAATGTTTAGCAAGAGTCAGATCTTAGTAATAAGTAGTAGTACTGCATGGTCACCTAATAAATACATAAAAGTAAAATATGAACTTGTGACCAAAGAATGTCAATTGATTGACTGAGGAGAAGTCACACAGACAGACTAAAAGACAAGCTATGGATCTGTTTACATGTTATTAATGGCAGAAGATGTGATGTTGGTTTTTGTAATGTTATTATGATGACTATTACAATGTGTAACATAATTCTTCGAGAAGATGCTCTAGGGAGCTCTTCAAAATCTCTGATTCAACAGTACATTAACATCTATTGTAAATATTTTGACAGTTGTGTCATAAGGGAAATTTCTTGTTCCAAGAGAATTTCAGGAACTTGAGCTGAAGGTCTTTTACATTTATTTAGTGCAGCCCGTAGCCTGGGAAAAAGCATGAATGAACAGCCATTGCTGCTAAGCAGCTTTATTTTTTTCCAGAAAGAAGGAGGTTATGAAAATTAAAACAAGCATTTTGTTAGGTGTTTACTGGCCACTACCACTAGATACTATTGCCAGGTGATATATCTGGCTACACTCCATTACACACATCTGTATTTAAACTAAAAATGGATTTATTTGGCAAAGAAAGCTTATAGAATCAGAAAACAACTTCAGCGATATCAGAATGAGTCACATTTATTAGTAATCTGAGCCCTGGTGTTTTCTCTTGTTCTCTTAATCTGCTAAGAATCCCAAATTAAACTGAGATCTGAGGAAATCTGTTTTACTCACTAAAAGATATTTGTTCTTTTGATGCGTCCATCTGATGAGTTTTGGGGGATTTCCATAACAGAGACTGGATTATTTCACTAATGGATAGTTTTGTAAGTAATTATTTTGTAACCTCTGTTTTTACCTTTGACAAACTGTTGTGTGTCTAATTATTTCAACGGAATAATTTATATACATTGCCAAGTAAGGGAAGACCAGGTCTTTCACTGTTACTTTTTGTCCCGTGTGCTGTGGAGGTGTGACATTGAAATAGCCCCTTCCACTTAAAGAAAAGCTTGTCTTTTATAGTTAACAAATCCTTTTTTTTTTAAATTAAACCTAACACAGATTTACTTGTAACACAAAATCCTCAGGGCCTGAACTCTTTTATAGCATAATAATTACATGACTTGAACAGACAGACCTATTCAACACTTACTTAGATTTTGCATTTCCTTATCGTTAGGAAAGAAAAAGGCAATCCTCTTCATTAACTAGCATACTGTATATCACCAAGCAGTTTACACGGCATAATACCCTTGAAACAAAACTACTGGCAGTGAAGATCACCTGCTTTAAAACCTGTAAGCTTTCTTTCTTTTGGAACTAGGACAACATCCTAAAAATCAAATGACAAAAGTTTTTTGAATAGTACATATCATCAAAGCACCATTAATTTGTGGGTAGACTGATCCTACGCAATTCCTAGGCTATTAGAAAAGTGAATGAAATACTTACATGCAGCTGCCCCAGAGAGAATGCCTTCTCTTCCCAGCGGGAATCTAAGATGCAACAGTTACTTCAACTCTGATTTTCAGCTGGAGGAAACGGGGCCTTTTCCCTATTTATCAGTTTCTTTGCATACACTTAGGCTCCAGACACTCTGCAGAGCAATGCTTCAGCTCTATCAGAGACACAAACTTCCCACACAGCCCTTGCTAGGGTCAAAACAAGGGCAGCTGCAAGTCCACATAAATCAAATAATAACTGGATCATCAGGGACAGAGGCCACTAGGATCCTCACGTCACACTTTCCCAGAGTTCTCCTAGTCAACTTGCTAAATACTTGGCTTTCTTCATAGAATTTGACCTTCTCTCACTTTGGTTAACGCTGATATCTCTGCATGTTAATAAATATATTAACACATTACTTAGTACTACTTAATACTAGTACATTGTACTAGTCTTCTTGTACTACTACTATAATTGCACTAATATTATTTTACCATATATATGTGTGTGGCGTAATCTAAATTTGGAACTTGATTTGAGGTCAGCATTTTCAAGCCAAAACACTTTTAATTTTTGTAGATTTTTTAAATTTATCATGCTGTCATCTGCACCATACAGATCAGCTAAATCGAGAACCTTGCTGTTTATCAGCAACTTTCATGCATATTTGATAAGTTAAATGTACCCTGAATCCAGCAGCTTGAATGTTGACTCAGGATCCCTGCATCCCTTTTGGGTGGATTCCAGGGGAGTTTGGGGGAATCTCTCTATTGTGGTATCCAGAAGTGGTTTTTGGGTTTGAGCCTTTTTTTACCCAAAGAAAGTGTTGTAGTACTTAGTCCTTGGCTCTCTTAAGTATCCACAAAACAATTTCTACTACTTTTGCATGAAATCTAACTGGAATAAATGTTGCTGCTTCGTTTTATGCCCACTTGTGTAGTATGGTTCTACACTTTATTGTCCTGTAATATATTACATAGTACGGAAGCTGTCTAACAGGACTGCTGTTTAGGTACTTCTTGCTAGTAGCTTTTCTTTTGTGAAACAACACAGGAGCTCCTCCATTTTGAAAAATGTCCATATGATTTAACCTAGTGGTTTTCCACCTTTTCGTTTGTGGACCCTTAAAAACTTTTGAATGGAGGCGCAGACCACTTTGAATTATTAGCATGGGTATTCGCATACTTTTGATGGTTCATAGTCATCTTTATAGTCCGCAGAATCCCAGGGGTCCATGGACCACAGGTTGAAAACCACTGATTTAACCAGTCTAAACATGGGCTTTGGGGACTTTCTAGGATACAGTGTCAGACCTCTGGGGCAGGGCATCATGACTAGCACGATGCTGGGGAGGCACCAGATGTTTTAGATCCCGACTGAGGTCACATTCCTTACTTACAAGAGCAGTTCAGCAGTTTCTGACATTACCGCAGCATTAGCTAGTTAGCTCCTTCCTTTTAGCAACCTTATGGCTCCCTCCTGGGAATCGCCAAAGATCTGTAGGAAAGGAGCTCAGTGTCGGGTCGTTCCAATAGCCACACTGCTGCTTTGATAGCAGGCTCTTTTCTCCTTACACTCTGGGGAGTCTAGAGCCTTTCATAGTTGTAGGGTTGAATCTGGACTTCCAGAAACGTATGCAGTTTTCAAATCTCTGAACTACCGGACATTTTCCTTTCAGACGCTTTATGCATACACTAGTCTCGAGCGTGTGGGTTCCTTCTGCATACAAAAGGCCTTAAACATGCAAACTTTGATATAGGAATCAATACAGTGAGAGAAACAAATCGTACCTACATTACTTAACATTTTAAAGGCAAGGATGAGATACAGATCACAATTGAATTTATTAACATACCAGGCTGTAACATTTTCTGTAATTCTAATAGTGCTGAAAACAAAAGTTGTACATGCACAGATTGTTTAATACAGAAATATGAATACACACATACATACAAATATAGATGGATAGACACCATGTCTGCTGTATTAAGTGAGCAGCAGTAGGTTGCAGTTTCAAATAGTTAAGGCTAGATGTTTTTCACAGGAATAATTTCTATTTTTGGTGACTTGCTATCTTTATATGTACTTCTAAGTGACTTTTGACAGTTGTTAATGTTTGCTTATTGGAAAATAAACTGAATTAAATTCTCAAAAAGGCTTAGGTTACTTGAGTGCTTAAATCCTTTTTACAGGGGTGTAGGTTGTAGCCATGTTGGTCTAAGGGCATAGGCAGACACGGTTCTTTGGGTGAATCTGATATCTTTTATTAGACCAACTTAAATAGTTGTGAAAAAAATTTTTAAGCAAGCTTTTGGGTTTAAAAACCTTTCATCAGGCGGAGGAAGTTTCAGCAGTCGGCGTGTGCTCTTCCTGGATGGAATGAAAAGTCAAGAAGCCGGAGGCTGGGCTGGTATGCATACAAGAAAGGCAGTCAGTCAATTTTTTTCCAACTATTTAGGTTGGTCTAATAAAAGGTATCAGATTCGACCAAAGAACCTGGTCTGCCTAAATCCTTTTTAACTTTCACTGGGACTTTATGTATCTGAGCCTCAGATTTTTAAAGCTACTTTTGCATTGTTCGCCTTAGAGTTGCAAAGTCTTAACTGATTTAGATAAGTAAGTCCTAGTTACAAAAATCACTTAGCCTAAGTCCCAGTGACTTTCAGTGGAACTTGAGGCCCAAGTGCCTTTTGGGAAATGGGACATGGCCATCATGTATGCCTTGCAGCACCCAGCTGAGTAACAGAGAAATATCTTTAAAAAATCTGGGCTTAAGTCACTTGCAAAGTGGTATTCGGTAACAATGCTTGGAGCCATCACTATGCACCTATTTTGACACTGAGATAGTCACTACTGCTTTCGCTCTGCCATTTTTTACTGATTATTTACAAGAAATAGCCAGTTTTGAGAGCGTTAGTCCCGGCACAGCAACTCAGATAAACAAATCACACTAATTATTTACAGCATCTAATCAGCTGAAACTGACACCACATTTTTCAGCAATAAGGCATATCTTGTCTCTGAAAAACAGCGATAGCCTTTTTTGATTTGCAGCCTGGTTTGAGGTCATTTTAGGCGGCAAAGGAAATCACGAGATACTGTAAACATGCTTTGCTTGATTTTGGCAGGTTTGCATTGGCTCACTCAGTCATCCATTCCGACGGCAAAGATTAGCAGAATAGGTTGTCTCTCTCAGGAGCCAGAATCTGGTAATACCAAACAGCCTGTGCATGGCAAACATATGTACACTCCCACGCAGGGACAATCAGCAGTGACCATGATCCCAGTCTGACCTGCAAGTCCCTCTTCTCTTTGTCACGACATACGCTTTCGGCACCTTGAGATCGGAACGGGCCCCTCGGCAGGACAGCCTCTGGTGCGAGAGCGTGTCCTGGGCGGAGGTCTACGAAATGTCACGAGGGTCTAGAGTGGAAGCTCTGTAGACGACTGCTACGGGCTATTGCTGTTTCTGAATCACGTTTTAAGTCAAGCTGCCACCAGAACCGCAGTTCCTATGGCCTGCGTCTCCTAGCAGATCTTGCCTGTAAATGGTTTGGTATTCACATAGTTAAAGGAAATCATATCTGGTCCAGCTGGAACTTTTCTGTGTAACTGACCCTTCCTGCTTGATCTGGTATTGGATTGTTTATGCAACTTCAGTAATTAACCACTATCAGCCTCATTAATGAAACATAAACCACCTCTCCTGCTCATTTATAAAGTACTTGTCAAACCCAATTTAAACAAAGGGCAGAATCTTAAGTAAGTAACAGCCATTCTAAAGCTACTAGGACTCTGCTTATGAGTCACTGTGGTCATTTTGTTGTTTTTCATGCAAAATAAAATAGAAATTATGGAGTCATCTATTGCTTTTGGCTAGCTCCCTCAGAGTCCATCTGAGATCTGTTACACAGGAGCAACAATGTCTGGACACTATTATTTGCCTTTTTAATGCACAATACTTTGGCTTTTACTCTAAATCATTTAATGATAAAAGCAAAACAATTAGGAATCCTTGGGAAACTTATTGCTAGTTTCACTGCTATAATTTTTGTTACATGTGGGATAAAAAACATGAGACACTTGACTATTTTGTGATAGGAAAGCTGTTTTTCTGTACGGCATGACAAGAAGCACAGCTGTTCAAAGCAAACTTGTGAAAGAAAGTTAAATACTTGGTCTTCATCTAAGATTTGTTCTGTAGTGTTCTACCTTGTTTTACAGGAATAGCAGGTGCTTCAGTAGAAACTGCCTTTCATCTTAAGCCTCTCCCACGTAAATGGTAATGTGTACAAAAGGAGAAACATTGCCTGGCCCTAGACTATTATTTCTTATGGCTTGTCCAACCGGATAACAGAACGGTCTGATCCCTAAAGAAATAAAAGATGTCAACTCATGGCATTTTGGTGATTGCAGTATAATCACTGGCGGTGACTAGGGGCCCAGTTCTGCACCAATAATGTACTCAGGCCCTAGGGCATGTAGGATAGATGATAATGGCTCGTGTCACAATGTCACTTCCCCCTATAAAGATACCGACTACAGAGAAGGCAAAGAGGAAAAAACAAAAACATACTGTCTTTACTGAAGGGGGAGAGATGGTCAAGGGGATCTTCATTCTCTATTATCATTTCTTGTTAATGGATTTAATAAGGTTAGGCACACTAAGCAAACCTTTGAGGAATACACTCATGTTCCTGTTACCCCATCCTTTCTTCCTATGATCCAATTCTCCGTTGCTTACACTTGCATAATCTTGGGCCAGCCTTGTCTTGTACCGTGCATCTGTAAAGCACCTACCACAACGAGGCTCTACCTCTTTTTTGATGAATCGTAATCCAGAGCTTTGAGGTCTGGGGTGAAGGTATAGATTTTGTTTGCAGTAGTTCATTCCATACTCTCCTCTGGCAGACTTTACACCAGTACTCACTTCTGCAGCTTAAAGCAACAAGTTTTGCATATTATTTTCTTGACTAGTGAGCTCTTACTTGTGCAGTGTTAGCCTTCCCTGAATATAGCTTTATGTATAGTTAAATCAAAAAGTAATGCTCTTCAGCAAACAAGAGCCTGTGTTGCAGTCTAAGGATTAAAATTAGAGATTGATCCTCAGCCACAGAGATGTCATCAGGCAGCACCTTTCAGCTGGGATGTATGCAGATTCATAAAGGTTGTTTCCCAACTATGACCCAGGAAGAATGAACTATGAGATGCAGTGAACGGCTCCTGTTTAGCATTAGAGTGTGTTCATTCTTCTCCAAAGCTTATTTCGGTTGGTTTAGTGTTAGATAATATAAAGACACTTCTGTTTTATGTCAAACACATGAGAAATCCTCCTGGTAAAATTAATAGAGAAATAAGCCAGTGGGAGATATAAATTCTCATTAAGTTCTCAAATGCTTTCCTGGAGTAAAGTGGTGGGGAAATACCTCAGTCCTGTAACAAAGATGGTCTTAAACTATTTATCCCTAACACTACCTGTGGTTTTCCTGCAGTCATGGAAAGCGGTTCTTAGTCTTCCTATTATATCACTTTGCTCTCAGGGCTTAGGACTGGAAATTTCACGGACGCCTAAGAGAGTTAGGCATCCAACTCTTGCTGAATTTCAATGGGATTTGAGAGCCTAACTGCTGTCGGCCCCCTTGAAAGCCCCAGCCTAGGATGCAGTCTGCCTTAGAAATGGCATTATACCATCTGTAAAGGTGTGGCTACTTAGAAACGTGGTCAGATGGGTAGGCAACAAAACCGATGCAGCTGCATTGTGCATGGCTGGAGTAGGATACTAGGAAGTTCTGTCGAGTTTCCATACTCCACACCCCGTTTTGAGTCACCCTCAGAGAACAAACCGAGAGCGATAGAGCACGCGGTTCCATGACTACGTAGATCCACTGGTCAAACCTCTCTTCTATACCAATTGGGGGGAGGGCCACAAGAGCCTCGGGGTTAAGGCTGCATTCAGTGGCTAGCTATGCTGTAGTAGGGAACGATCATTCCCTTCTCCCTGCCACTGAACCAGGTTCAAATTAACTGACTTGAGCACAGAACCCAAGATTTGTCCCTGAAACATTGCAGCACATGATGGTCCATGGACACACACATGCAATATTAAAACAAGAGGACTTAACTGGTGCTTGATCACGGATATTCATCACATTTCAATTGATGGTGATTGTAAATGCATTCAAAACGTAAGATTTCTGGTGCCAAAATCCTTAAAACACCAAACTGTTACTGTGACTTCAAAAAAGACCTGCCTTCACGGGGCAGAGTATTTTGACACCCTGTCTTAGGCACTGCAAAATAATTATTGTGGAATGCATCTGTCAGCATGTTATCAAGAACGGAGCATAGCTGCTGGGAGACTAAAATAGCTGGGTGTGTATTTCATCCATTTATCAATGATAATGTTTTTCTCTTCCTTCAGCCTGGATTCCATCTTACAGAAATGTGTTTTAATTGTAAAAACAATACTAGACTCATAAACTATGTGGTGCCAATGGCAATTCTTCCAGATTTGTCAGAACTGGATAATGAAGCTAAACAACGGGTCTGCATTTCTTAGCGACTTTAAAATCCATTTCCTCCCGCAGTATCTCCTGATGGTGTAATCCTCATCATAGCATTTCTGTCTGTTGTGCATAGCAGTGTTATAGCTTGTAGTGGCAAGAGGTGGGGAGTGCTAATTGGTAGTGGTTATGTGAAGAATAATACCAATGAAACTGCAACATGACTGGCTCTTCACATGTAGGTTACTGAAATTTTGGCAGAGAGCCATCCGGAACTTATTAATAAAGCTGCAGCTGCTCAAGTAATGGCTACTAGATATTTATAGTTTAATTGTAGTTTAACTTAAAAACACTGCACTACTTTTCAGTACAGAATCACTCCATTAAAAGTTTCCCAAGACAGCCTGGAAGCATTTTGCTCTGTCACAGCTTGCTCTTTTTGGAAATAGCGATTTGCTCCTATCTGGCATGTGCTGTTCCTGCTAAAACAAATCCATGTTGCATTTGACAAACTACAGCCATGTAGTTAGGAGTTATTAAAAGCATTAAAGCATTAACCTCTCGTAACCTCATTTTTCACTTTGTACACATACATAAGTGTTTAATCGAATTGAAGTTAAACACTGAAAAATTTGAGAGGCCAACTTTATACATTCTCTTCAGTTTATATAAGGTTGATGTGATAAGAGGCCAAAGGAATTAGAAAGAAGACACCACAGCACAGAAATTGCTCATCACTTGGCTTAAGCTTTGCTACTGCCGTTTGTAAAGCATTTGTGGAGTTAAAGCCTCCATTCCTCCAAATCAAGGGGTCTGGGATGCGGTTCCCTGACTTGGTACCACACCAGCTTGCTCCATCGTTTTGGGGTTTTCTTAATTTAACAAATTCATGTTTTTAAAAGGTCTGCTGGGGAAAGAGCATGTGAGAAAACACCGACCAGCCTGCAGATGCTGGCTGCTTGTGCTGCTGTCAGCCTGTCACAGTCCTCTGGATGAATTCCTTACTGCCTGAAAAAAGCGTAAGCCAGGGACGCGCTCCCCTGCCCTCCCTCGGCCATCTGCTTCTCCAGGGCCGACAAGCGTCAGAAGGACGACAGGCCTGAAGCCAGCGTTGCAAGTGAAGGGGCAAGTCAGACGGGCGGTGCACGATACTCGGGGTGTGCCCGCCACAACACGGTAGCCCTACTGATGGGCTTCTGGCTGTGCAGCTGGACCTACTCCCTAGCTGACTCGTGCGTGCAGACCTTGGCACGGACACGCTTCTTGGTTCCTATAATTGCATCTACCGTATATAGGACACAGCTCGAGCGGCTGTAGACGTTTGGACTCAGCTGCCCTAAGCCTCAGATACTGCATGTTTGAGCTCAACGAGGATTACTTCCTCACGCTGGGGAATGGGCAGCGCTTTGATCTGCGTGCCCACGACACCTCTGCCCTTCCACTTGCTGCGCAGACCAGTACGGAGGGGCGTTGACAGGAGCTCCCGCACTCGTGCAGCAGGGCTGGGCCCGGACGGGAACAGCAGCAGGTGCGGTGGGCCAGGAGGGACCCATGGGGAAAAGCCTTAGGGGCCCAACCTGACACCAGCGCGCCCTCCAGGCCGTGGAGGATGCCCGGCCCAGCTGGAGGTGCGCAGCGGGAGATACGCGGCTAGGTGGGGCTCCGTCCCCCACCCCTCGGGGCTCCCCGCGGCCATCGCACCTGCTGGCAGGCGGCGCCGCCT
>NW_005842873.1:274033-278524 GCF_000455745.1 Alligator sinensis
AGGCGGGCCGGAGCCGCCGGCCGTCCTCCTGCCCCTTAACCACGTCCCTCCGTCTCGCCAGGCTCACGACGAGGCCGCCAACGTGAAGGATGCGTCTAAGCTCAAGCCGCACCTCCTGCTCTCCCAAGAGAACACGCAAATCCGGGACCTGCAGCAGGAAAACAGAGGTGAGTCGTGTGCTGCCCCGGCCCCGGCGCCTAACTTTTAGGAAGGGGGTGATGCGGACACGTTTAAGCGCTTGCGCGGGGCTGCACGCACGTGTCGCAGCATCGTGCAACACATGGCTTTCATTGTGTCTAGGTACCGGTAAAGGTGTGGTTCTAGTTTCAGGGAAATTGGGTTGCCTGAAGACTGAGACCGCACGTTGTAAATTAACTCCCTCGGTGATCAGTAAGCAAGACGCTGAAGATCAATTGTGAACTTGCCTTTCTTAAGTCTGTGTCTGGCAAAATAAATCCTTCTGCAGCAGTTATGATTTCTTCATAACATCAGTTTTGTATGTTGCAGAATTGTGGATCTCCTTGGAGGAACACCAGGATGCTTTGGAACTGATCATGAGCAAGTACAGGAAGCAGATGTTACAATTAACAAGGGGAGGAAAAGATGAGGATGCTGAACCAGTCTTGAAAGTGCACCAGGCTCAGTCCGTGGTGAGGTGGGGCAGGGAGGTGGCAGGCAGTTTGTGTCACTTGTTTCCACCCAGGGTTGGGAATAAAACTTGCTCTTTAAAAAAACAGGGGCCCCATGCTGTGCTGTTGTCCCTTATGTGCACACTCCCTCTGTATCCTTTTCGAGGAGCACCTCTACTGATCCCTTCATCCATGGCCCCTCATATAGAAACTTCTCTTTCCACATGTACAGCAACAAATATCCACGTACCCTTATAATTATTTTAACATCGACAATTTAAAAAGGAATGCATACGCCTCCCAGTTTCCATGTCATGACCGGTGTTCGGGTTGTTTGTATGCATTGTAAACCATATAATTCCTCAAGGCAGTTATTAAATGATAACAAAGAGTTCTTAATTTAAAGTCTTGCTATTCATCAGGCTGTTGAATTGGTTAAGGAATCTCTATTTTGAATTCCCAAAAGCTGCCAGTGCCACTACTTGAAAGGCCATGCTTTGGTCTGTGTCACATGCACTGATTTAACTAGTGAATCTTTCATTTGTTTTACAACAAAAGTTTCAGTGCCCTCCTCTGGAATCTCTCTCAAACACAGAGATGAAGAAAAATTAAAGTGTGATGCCCCAAACTGAACAGCATATTCCAGATGAGGCCTCACCAGTAACTGAATACAGGAGAATAATTGCCTCCTGTGCTTTATGTTTGCAGGAGATTGAGAGTCAAATAGACAGAATCTATGAGATGGGAGAAGTGATGAGAAAAGCTGTTCAAGTGGATGACGATCAGTTCTTTACAATTCAGGAAAAACTAGCCCAGTTGGAGGTAAGACCATTGTATAGCTGGGAATTCAGGTAAGTGGGCCTGTTGCCTGCTCACATTCTCTTAACAGCAAGTTGTCTAGGTTTTGAGATCCTGAGTGGTTCAGGGGAATCCCTGGTGCTCACACAGGGGTACGGTAAAACCCCTTATTAAGGAAAAATCTGCAAGTGGCACGTAATGTCCAGTTTGTATACAGTAAGTGAATATATACAAACTCTGATCAGTATCAAATTGTCTAATTCCTGTTGATATTTCAGTATTTCCATAGGAGTCGGTAGCCTGGAACTTACTTCATAATTCTGTTTTGTGCAGAGGGACCCCTCCTAGTCTGATATTGAAATGCTCTCTGCTTTCCGGAAATAGAAAGTGCAGGAGAGAGAGGCCAACCTTGGCCCCCACAGTCTGTGTACTTTTGTCACCAAAGTAGAAGATTTAAAAGTGGAAGCAGTAGGACAGTACCCATCCCTCTCTCAAGCACCCACAGGTCGTTTGTGATACAAATAATCCAGAGATAAAAGAGAGACCTTAGATTGTTTTGCTCCTCTCCTCCCAGTGCTGGGTTGTCCCCTACATTATACTATCAGTATTCTGTCAGTTTTTAAATTTGTTAGACAACAGGGCTGTTCTTAACCATTCTTGTCCTTTAATTGTGAGTTAGTTCATTTCTGTTTCAGCCCAAATATTGATTTTGCAGCTTGAAAACAAAGAGCTGCGTGAGCTGTTATCCATCAGCACGGAATCTCCCGCGGTGAGGATAGTGGAGCTGCCGGACAGTGGACCTCAAGCTCCAGAATAACTCTCTCTCTTCGCTCTTGAATTTTTAAAAAACTAAACTATCTGGAACCAACCCTACAGGGAAGCTCGCTTTCTTTTGCATGATGTTCTTCCACATGTCTCCTGGTACCCTCATTTTTCTCTGTCTTCCACAGTGTATATATTTATTTTCTTAGCACTGCTGTTGAAACATCCCCCTCTGATGGCAATGGTTTGCAATGCTGCTCAGTCTTAATAACAATTAATGGCAGCTTAACCATGAGCTATACTCCTTTGTGCTTGTCTCCCCTAATAAAGAATGCTTCTAGCTCAGCTTCAGTTAAAACTCTTACCTGTGCAGATAGCAGTTTATCTATCTTAACTCCCAGATCATCGGTGGCTTTATTTTATGAGTGGTTATTATTTTGTGTAATGGTTGCGATTTAGTTGATTGTTTGAAAAGCTGTCTTTTACATACCAGGATATATGTTTAATTTTTTAAATGGCTAACTCACCAAGCAGTGTGTGGCTGGGTTAACGTCACTGGGATACAGACTGGAAGACTGGCTGCTGCTTGTTGTAGGCAGGTTCAGATACTGGCACAAAATATTGTTTAGTAATACTTTCTGCGTTTCTTGTGTTGTAACGAACCTGGTATCTGCAACCTAGATGTTCCAATGACTAACAGTATTTTAAATCACAGAAGACTTTTAAATACATGCTTCCAAGTTCTTTTCCTAAGTAACTGAAAGCTGAATTATTAATAGTTAATTTAGCAGTTCCATAGGAATGTCAAGTTATTTGTTCAGTCCTCCAGCAGAAGGAAGATTTTTGGTGGTCACGGAGGGATTTAGGGCACGTCTCTGAATTACGGAAAAAATACTTGCCTCATCCCAGAACATCTTTGGAGAAGCTTAGTCCTTTTTCTTAGGAAAAAGGAATTCTCAATAGGAAGATGCTGGGTGAAAAACCTCCGCTTTCTTCCATCCCAAGTTAAAAATAAATGAACGAAACAAAGAAAGTTTTTCTTCAGAACTCTTTTCGAGACCAAGCAACATGCTTCTCTTTCCCCTCGTGCCTGGGAGATTGGTATTTTAAGTGCAGGGATTGAAACTGAGCCATTTCTTGTCATGTGTTTTGCTTTTATGGTAATGTGTTCTGGGTGGTCTGCGTAAGTGCATTCCACGGGCAGGGGACTCGCTGGATTGCACAGCAGTTTGCCTCTCGAGCTGCCGTGAAGTTGAGAAGCGGAAGCAGTTGCCTGGCAGTCATTGCTTAGATCCTCACTAAGCAAAGGGTGGGAAGAGGGTGCCATTTTAATTGTGTTCTTCTGCTAGTCTGCTTTTTTTAAGAGTAAACTTTAGCGTAGTATCTGTGCCCGTTGTGTATCGTCTGTAACTCAGAAAGCTGCCCTGAGTTTTTCACGAGAGCTCCAGGCAGTCGGGTGCTCAGCTGCCATTCACTGTTGGTAGGAGTGAGATGCCTGCCTGATGAAGAGCCCACCTGTCTGCACAGTCCTTGAACTCCAGGTCCCAAATAAAATGCTTCCAATGAGTTGCTTCAGTTCCTGTAGCGGACTTTTCCCCAGGGAAGTGCTGAGAACTGGCCTCGTCTCTTCTCGACGCAGCCTCCGACATAGCCGTGTTACAGCTGCCAGGATGCGAGCGCCTGAGCGCGCCGCAGAAGGTCGAATTGGCAGAAAAACTGCTACTGCCGAGTGCTGCGCGAGCACGCCCCGACTAGCGGGAACCGAGCCAGTTGCACATTAGCACGAGTCGCAGCTTTATGCCTTAAAGATGCCTTCATTGCTCCATTCAGAGTCAGATGAGTTCCTGCAGCCGTACGGACCTGTGCTCATGCCTCGGTTCTGATGTATCCTGTGAATAAGCCGCGGGAGAAGATAGCGTACGATAAGTGATTACAGGGCAAGCGTGGTGTGCCGTGCTGCGCGCTGCTGCGACCCCCTCGCCGGCCAGCTCCAGCGAGCCTTGGAACGGTCAGTTTGTATCTCGGGACTACTAAGCAGTATGTATTTTTCTCAAAATAAATGTTTACAGTACGTGGCGTGGTGGTGGTCACTGCCGTGGGAGCGGCCTGTCGCCGGGGTGTGGGCAGGGCTGCTGTGGGGGGGTCCCTGATGCAGGGCAGCTGCAGCAAGGGATAGAGGGGCCAGACTTGGGCCACCAGCCTGAGTGCGGGCCATGCGTCTCCTCCTCCTGCCCCGGGGGGCGGGCAGGAGGCCGGCCTCAGGCCATCCCGTCCCGGGCTCGCGGGGGCTCGCGGCCAGGCC
>NW_005842873.1:279370-294416 GCF_000455745.1 Alligator sinensis
CGGCCCGGGTGGGGTGGGAGCAGGGTCTGGGCTGTCCGTGCGCCCGCCTCGTAGCCCCGCTTTGGGCTGCAAACAAAGCGGCCTTCTCTCTGCTCTCGGCAGGCTAATCCCCCCGGCCGCAAATACACCAGTGCGCAGCCTAGTGCGCCTTGGGCCGGGCAGCTGCTCCGGGTGTTTACCCTCGGGGGGAGTATTTATAGCAGCTGAGGTGGAAAGTCAAGCATTTGAGGCACATGCAGACGCAGGTCCACTGGCGCTCCGGCTCCCCGGCCAAGCCTTGTCCAATATCGCAGGGCGCCTACTAGTATTTTCCCACCCAACCCAGCGGCCTTGTCCAGGTGAAGACTCGTGTCGGGTTTATCCTCAAATTAACCCTTGGATTGTCTCCTCTTTACGGCGAGGCATTGTTCTGAATCTTCTCCCGGCAGATCTGTCGCGTCCCTACAAACTTCAAGTATAAATGTAGCCGCATGCAGTACCAGCATCTCGAACTAACTTGGCAGGAAGAATATTTTTATAAAGTCATCCTGACTCATTTCTAGATCATCTGTCCGTTTCTTTAGGTTGGCCGTATCCATCTTGTTCCCCTTGCTTTTCCCATGTCTTCTCCTGAAAAGATGTCAGCCTGTAACGTCTGTATTGAGATACAAAGTACTATTGTCCGTAGTTGTGATGCTGTAGTCCTGACAGCTGGCCACTGTCCAAACAGCACGGGGTCCACATCTTGAGCAAGCAAGCCAAGAGCTAGGTTTGGGGTTCACTGGACCTTACACATGCACCTTCCAAAACTTCTTAGTGGGCTACTTTTTTTTCTCTCTCTCCCTGGCTTATTCCAGGTATAAAGTCAGGTGTTTTTTTGGAGTGGAGAGAGGTCTAAAATCATGCTTAGACTGCATTTCCCAGAATCACTTCCTAAATGCCTTCATGATTTGGCAGGTGCTTTGGTCAGCGGTTACAACAAACTGGATAAAGTGCAGACCTGAGACACGCATGCGTATACATATATGAAATGTGAACAGAAGTAAACTGTTCCTGATCCAGTATTAACACAATGGTCTTACCTATAATAAAACTAATGTTTATAGTTTATAATAAAACTAATGTTAAAAAAATGTTTTCTTAAAAGGGGGAAAAAACCTGCCTTGTTTTCTGGCGCAGTCATGCACAGAAAAGGAGACTTATTTTGCTCATCTGTTTTAATGGCACAGAAAATATGGGGGGAAATGTTGTTGTTTTTTTTTTTTTATATATTTGGAAGGCTTTATTTAGAGCTATAAAGGCTGAAAACAGTGAGTCATCCAGCACTGTGGAGCTGTTTCTAGTGCTCAGGGTTAAGGGGGTGAAGGGTACCACACGCACCCATATTTTCTTCCTGACTTGAGTGTGCTAAGTGCTACTAAAGATTGCTTGTGGAGAAAAATACATGTGTGGCGCCCCCCCCCTTTTAATTTTCCCTCACTTTATCCAGAAATGATTAAGAGGGATCCTGGACTTTGGTTGCTGCCTAGATTCTCCCTGTAGTGGGGCCTGGACTGAGTCTGCATTTGGAGCTCTCATGTCAGTACAAAAGATGGCTTTGCCTCTCTCCCTGCTGATTGTGTCATTAGGCTGGGGGTCCAGCAGAGGTCTGACCTGCAGAGAGGTCCTCTGCTGCTGCTGCATCATTTGCTAGCCCTCTCCCGTCGCCTTGGCAACACAGCTGTGATAGAGCTATGGGTTCAGGCGAGCAGAGCCTTTCCCTTCATCGAGATGAGTTCACATCAATAAAGTAGTCAGTATTACAAGGGGAACTCTCCCAGGTGGGAAGACGGGGAGGGGGACTAATTTCTCTGGAGTAGCTGTCCATTTCAAGCCTTTCAGAGAAATGGAGGGTGATGCTGCAAAAATTATTCCTAGCACATGCTGAGCGAGTCTCCTTTGCCAGCCAAGTGTCTGGGGATTATGGGAATTCACTGTTTGGTTTTTTGTTTTTTTTTTCCTGCTGGTGAACTGAGAATGGGTGAACAGGATATACTCCCGTTTTAAGTAGCTTAGAGAAATGCCCGAATTTTACTTGAAGAAAAACTCTTCCTACTGTTCCTTCAGACTTTCACATAACCTTACGTATTGGGTATTGATTTCTGTTTGTCTCCTGGGAAATGCAGAACTGTACTAGGATGTCAACCAGAAATACGTACAGCATAGTAGAAAAAGGAATTTTTGGTACCACCCTGTACCTGACTGGTCTGTTATGTTTACAGTGATGCTCTAGTTCAAGGTTTTGTTCTCTCCCTGCTGCTGTGTAGAAGACCCTTTGCTACATGCATGGAGGCTTGTTGATTTAACTGATAATGAATACACTTAAAATGCTGTCAAATAAGCATCATAAATCAGAGGAAGAGATTCAGATTTGTATTAAATTATGCCCATCATTCACCTGATGCTGATCAAAGCAAGGTTGCTGTTTTGTTGTTACGTATAAATAAAAACCGGGAGCTTTCTTGGAAAGGCTTACTGGATCTGAAGAGACTGTCATGTGTTGGAAACATTTCTTTTCCACCTTGGTTGGAGGTGGATCCTCTGGGGAATCCAAGACCAAAACCAGGAATACTAGAGTACATCTGTAAAATTAAATTATCTTTCCCGACATGGAACAAACCTGCAGCATTAAGGTAGTGGCAAAGTATCTGGTTGTAGGAACTCTTGGGGACAGTCAGTGATACGTCTTCTTTCCAAGTTGTGCTTAAAATGTGTTTCTTTTTCTTCTCCAGTATGAAGTGTAACAGAACAGAATTTACCACCTGAAACTGCTGCTTCAAGTTCAGATCAGGAAAGGAACCTACATCGTAACAACAACATAAGACCAAAGAAGAGTAAACTTACACTGAAGACACAACACTTGATCTGAAACAAGAAGTTTGTGCCTACTCAACAGCTTCAAAAAAAAGCACGTCCCAACGCTGCTAATAGTCCTTGTTTTCTCCAGTGCTGTGCTGAAACTGCCCAGTACAGCAGCCGTTGTATTCTTTATTAGCTTGATAGATCAATTTCTCTCGCTAGTTTTTTTTTTTTGTTGTTGTTGGTTTTTTTTTTATTGTAACAATCTTCATCCTTTGAAACGTGCGCTGAAACAGAAGAATCAGCAAATACTACTGAAAGTGCAATATTTGAATATCACTGCGAGGTTGGTGCATGTGCTATCCATAAACAGCTATAAATTCTTCCAGATCATGTGACTGTTTGGCATTAAATAATTCAATAGGAGTTTTTAAAATTAAATTCTGTTTTTGCATAGGTTAGTCCTGGTTTCAGATGTATGAAGGTAGAATGTATGGCTCCAAATTCCATTATACTTGCATTTTTTTAAAATACTTGTGGGATCTGTGTAGATTGTCACATGTGACTGCTGATATTTGGCTAATAATGAAAAGCAATCTTGTGAATACAGACATTTCCCAAAGTGTCTGTTTCCTTCAGCTGTCTTTGATATAAAGCAGAATGAACTGATATATCTGGATCACACGGGGCAGGTGAGGGAGGAATCTTTTTTTTTTTTTTTTTTTAAATGGTGATAGTGCAGGATTTTGGAATTCTGTTCAGTAAGGTGACAGGTTAGATTTGAGAGAGGTCTTCCACTGGTAGTGAACATATTAAGATAAATAGCAACCATGAGTCCAGTCCAGCCAAAAGCATCTGGCTTGTGTTGCACAAATCAACCCAAATGTAACTGTTATGGACTAGTGCAACTGTTCCGGGGTCTTTGATCTGGCCTCTAATGGAATCTGTCTAAAGGGTAGCTTTTGTGCTGAGACTGTACAAGTAACACATGTGAAGTGATAGGTTGTCTTTGTTTAGTTCAGTTGAGTTTATTCGTGCAGTATTATAAAATGAAGTTGGGATTGCTGAACAGATACGGCAAACAGGAAAGAAGATGGAGTTTTCTATACCATATTCTACCCCATTTCCTATGTTAGTATCAACTTAGGCAGTGCATCTCCAGTCTGAACGAATTGATCATCTTTTGGCTAGTCATTAAATTATTTTGTACTCTTGTAGCACTCCTTTTAAAATCAAACCCCGATTAACTCAATTGACCTAATGCAGCAACCTCTTCTGAGCTAGAAAAATGACAGCAAGATGTTTACCTGATTGGCTTTGGTTATTCTGAACTACATAACACCTGTCAATACAATTTCAGTAGTTTCATTAGTGATGGCTATCTCTGGTACAGAAATCTCTCTGACAGGTAAATTTATGAAGTGGGAAGGGTTAATTTTGTTGACACAATGTGAGGACTGTGGGGGGACAGAGTGCTCTTAGCAGTGAAGGTGACTGTCCTCTCAGGACCTCTTTCAGAATGAGTTAGTGGCTTGACCTCTGCTGTCACTGGGTGAGTTTCACTTTGAAATCCATTTTGTTTCCCTCCCTTAGCCAGCGAGGGGATGAGATGGCTGTTTGCAGGATACAGGTTTCTTTTTTGGCCTCTGCAGATGTTAAAGACAGCCAGTGGGAGGGTGCGTACAAGTGTTGATGCTCCTTTTGAAGGGCACAGAGAGCAGGGACCTAAGTTCTGGGTTGGTTTATGCTGGTAGTGCATCATTTCAGGGTGGTGCCACATGTTCAGTGTAACACTGAGTAAGTGCTGTTAAAACAACAAGAGGCAATTCAAGCAGGTTGGTGTGTTAAATACCCTCATGAAGCTGTAGATTTGTTTCTTTTTAGGCTTACTACATTCCTGTGATTTGCAGCTGTTGCAGAGAACATGCCACATCACCCTAAGCTGAACCTGTGAGGAGAACACAAAGGTGTTTGAGCACTTCTAGTCCAGATAGATGCTGGCATTATGAATTTTGCTTTTGACTAGACTTCCAAATTCATAGCTTATACTGGCATTTTTGCTAGAAATTGTTTGGGTATTCTCTAAAGATTTATAATTTATTCTTAGTACCTGATACTTTTTCCCAAATGCTGTGGGAACGCATCAAGCGCTTAGATAAATTTAAACACGATATGATTTGTTCGGGGCATCATTTGATAAAAGGTAGTCTTAATAGTGATGAAATAGGAACAGCGTATATAGAGGAGAGATTAAGAGGTTAGGCAGTTAATTATACCTGTACATTATGGCTTATAATATAATCAGAACCATGTGGTATTCTAACTTGTACTCTAGCTTTGTGCAAGAGGACATCATTCTATAGCATGCTTCCTGGCTTTCTAACAATGTGGTGAATGTGTTGGCAGCAAGATTAAGTTCCTAAACTAGGGCTGTTAGCGAAGTTGCTGAGTACAGTATACCAAGTGGAGAATAGTTGTCACACCAGTTAACAGCAGGGTGCAGTTAGCTCTAGGAATTGCACAGAGGATCAAATTGGGTGAGCTGTTGAGTACCTGCAACTTCTTTATTTAATGTTGTTGGGAATTGCGGGCATGTAGTAGCCCTCAGGATTTGACCTTATCTGTTCTGCTGTTCCTGTCTAAGGGAATTTTCTGTAACAAGTAGGAAGATGAATAGAGATAAAAGCAAAACTTTCCTCAAGACATGGGTTATCTCAGTTGTGCCTGGTCTTCTGATTCTTAAGTATGACTGCTCGTTAGCAGGCATGCTAGTATACTGCTAAGTATCTGGACTCTGAAGAAAAACTCTGGTGATGGGGAAGTTAGTTGTTGAGTGTCATGTGTTTCTTCCCCCCCCCTCCAAATGCAGGATTAGCTTCTTTTTTCTTTTTCTTTTTGGATTTATGGCTCCCACAGCCTTACCAGGGCCTGTTTGAGCTGTTGGTTCAATTTGAGGGATGTACCACTGCTTCCTTTGAAATAACCCTGTTTTGTTCACGGTTTCATATCATGCAAGGGAAAGGAAGATAGTAGAATATCACCAGTTGTACTCTTGCTGGAAAATGGACTGTGATGGAAAGGACTCTGCATGGCTTAGCAGGTTTTTAGCAGTGCTGTTACAATTGCAGCTGAACTGAATAGCACGTGTGTAATGTTGTAGCAACTGTGTTTTGTTTCATGCATAATACCTCCAATGGGTGTCTTGTCTTTGTGACTCATGGCTTTCTGCATGGCCTGGCCATACCTTTACTACTTTGAGCCACACTGCAAGTGGGAAGTGAGGAAGAAGAGAACTAGAAATGGCCTCCACACTCTTGTCCTTGACAACTTTGCAGAAATCTGTGAAGACCAGTGGCATGTTGATCTAGTAGTCCAATGTAAAGTTCTAATTACTGTAACCTCTTAAAGGACCTGGACTTGATTAGCAGTGACTTGGATGTATTTTTAAAGTTGTGCCAAATATTGACTAGTTATAACATTATACTATGTTATCACAGCTGTGTGAGATGGAGAACCATTATACTGTGTCATCAGATCCTCTCCCCCCTCCTGCAGCTCCCCCACCTTCTCTTCCTTTATCTTTCTCCTCATCTTCTACCTCATCTGGGTCTAAAAAACAGAAGAGGACCCCCCTGTATCAGAGATCTGTAAGTCAGGGTAGCAGTCTATGCACCTGTGTGTTTCAGAAGCATGGGGGATCTTGGGAACTGTCTGTCTTGAACCAATGTTCTCACTTTCTAACTCTTCTAATACCAAATGCTTTCAACAAGTAAAAGAATCCAGTTCCTTCTAAGCCAATTGGAAAGCTTAGGGGTATTTATTTCAGAGATGTTATCACTCAAACATTAGTATTCCCCACTCTTCTCAACTGCCATGTGTGCAACTGCCTCTTTTATGCCCTATGCACTCTCAGGGCAGTGTGTTATTGACTTATAGGCCAAGCAAGTGTAACCTAAAGCAGGGTAGGAAAACAGCACCCTGTGGTTCCCGTTGTCACCCACTACAAGTTTCTTCCAAAAGAAAACAACAGATCTGTAACATGCTTCCAGGTGACATCCTCTAGGGAAGCTGCAGATGTGGACCTTTTGGGGCTGTGAATTGTCCCTTCTCTTGTGGCACCATGCAGAGCACTATTGTGATTTCTCAGAGAGCAGTGCTCGGCCATTCCAAGTGTGTGGCTGTTGCCCTGGATTTAATGTTAATTCTGCTTAACAGTGTATATACTTGTTTGAGCATTCACAGCCAGTTGTGTTGTGCCCCTCAAGTTCAGTAACATCACTCTTGTTGGTATGCAGTGTAATATGAATGGTTTCTAACAGGGTACTTTAGTGAATTAAAATGACTTTTTTGTTTTGCAGTATCCAAGCTTGCTACTTTTAAGCTGTTCCAAAACCTTCCAACTCTAGTAAATGTGTGGAGTTAACTAATTGTGAATTCTTCTGCTTGAAGTTATAACAAACCTAGAATATAGATACCTGATAACACAAAGGGAAGCCTTGGTCCGTGTCCTAAATAGATACGTTGGGAACTGCAGTGCCTGAAAACGTTCATTGTAGTGTTCAAAATGCATGTTGAGCGCAACTTGTCTTGATTGTGCTATCTGGAGAAATCAGTATTACAGTTCTTGTAGCACATGTTCAGGCTGTTTGTAAGTACTAACTTGTAACTAGTGTTAGTTTTAAAAAATATATAACGAATTTCCATTTTAAAGTAGCAAAACCTGGATGTTGGAACCTTTGCAATACATTTTGTGCTAACATTTTATAAACCTAAGCAAGCAGTGTTTGAAGAGTGCTGGTTAACCCTTTATTAATACATTTTAGAAGGAAGTGCATGTAAGATGTCTTGGGGATGAAATGTTGAAGAGTGGTTGGATTCATTTTTACTAACTTAAATCAAGCTCTTTTATAGAGTTGCTGGCTCCTGCATGTCACAGGATATCTAGATGTTTTAATGTGTGTGTTATTTATACCACAAAATTTTAGCTACACCTGGATTCTTAGAAGGCCGCTTTATGTCCTCTTAAAACATAAGCCTGGAGAAGTAGTTCAGCATGGGAATAATTTTAATACTGTGAAGGCTTAATTTTTTTTAACAGTTGTATTACCTTAACTGGTGAAAGCAGATTAAATTTAAGAAGGATGGTAATTCTGTGTTAAAGCTGACAAATGTAAAAGAGTAAGTGGGGAATATTTTCATGGAGGGCACTGCATAGAGCATTTATCAAGCAACCTGATGTTTTGGGGTATCTTTAAAATAAAACTTGTTTGTGTTAAGTCAAAGATTTAGTTTTATGTCATCAATACAGCCTATTTTTATCTGTTAAATCTATTGGTTTTCCAAATCTGAAGTTATTGTCTCAAAGCTAAACTATTTTAGAGGGGGGGGGGGGTCCCCCTGTTCTGAAAAACTGGCAGAAAATCCTATATACTTGTTGCCCATGTCTAACATACATGCTGTTTGTGTCAGATTTACCATATTTACTTGTACACCACATATTTTCCCCACCCCCCAAATCAGCCCTCCCAATTGGGTGTACATTTTTAACTGGGAGGCTGATGTCTGTGCTGGAATAAAAAGCACAGGGATGCTGTAACTGCTGCTAGAGCTCTGCTATTTTCTATGGCTGAAGAGAGGGAGGAGGTAAAAGAGCGCACTCTGCAGCATCGTAGTTTTAACCTTTTCATGGCTTCTGCTTAATTAGCAGTAGCTTTTGCCCAAGCAGCCAAAAATGGCTGCTGCTAACGTGCCTGGCTACGACTGGGCTAAAACTGTAGCTTTTGCCCGAGTTGCTATAAACAGGATTCAGCCGTGACTGGAAAAATATTGTATTCCTTTCATTCTGCCTTTCCAAAACAAGGTTTGTTGGTCTCTGAGAACGTGGTGGTGCTAATTCTGTAAGGTCCTTTGGCAGGTGGGAAAGGTAAGCTGCTTTTTTCCCCCCTCTTGGGATAGTGAAGGTCTCTTCTGTCTTTATTCTAATGCTAGATGAGCTTTGATCCAAACCTTCTCCACAACAATGGACACAACGGCTACCCCAATGGTACTTCGGCAGCACTGCGTGAAACGGGGGTTATTGAAAAACTGCTGACCTCATACGGCTTCATTCAGTGCTCAGAACGGCAAGCTAGACTGTTCTTCCACTGTTCGCAGTACAATGGCAACTTACAGGAGCTTAAAGTAGGAGGTAATCTGTCAACTGATAAGTGCTCCTCCCCCTGCCTCTCCCTTAATTTTGTGTTCAGAGCATAATCTTCTAATTTGCAACTCCATGCAATCTGCCACCCTTACAGGACCATATAGTTGGTTACAGTTGAATCTGAAGTCTCCAACTGAGAGAATCCTGCTGTAATAACTAAGGCTTATGCCTTTTTTGCTAGCAGTGCTGTTGTGGCTACCCTCAAAAGCTATTAGGTGGGACAAATTTATGTGGTCAGGGTGAAGAAATAAGATAAGCAGTGTCTCTGATTCAGGAGCTGTAGATTTCCCTGGTACAATTCAACAACTTCCTCGAGCATTACTGATCATGTTTTGGTACAGGAGGCATGCTAATTTTTCTGCTCCTGCTGGATATGGGATTAAATGTATAAAACAGGATGTCATGACACATCGGTCACGAAACCTGGCATAGTTCAGGGTTATGAGGCCAGTGGAGGATCAAGCAGAGGAGCCAGGGGCAGATCTTTAAAACAAACCAGTCTTTAAGAGACCAGTTAATTTGTGGTGGCAAAGAATTTAATTTCTGGTGGTCAGACAAATGTGAACTAATAAATGTTGTTGCTTCGCGTAATTATGTGGAACTTGAGAGTCCGATTCTCTTGTAGATGATGTTGAATTTGAAGTCTCTTCTGACCGCCGAACTGGAAAACCCATTGCTGTTAAATTGGTGAAGATAAAGCCAGAAATCTTACCCGAAGAGCGAATAAATGGACAAGTTAGTGGCTATGTTGTTTCATCTATATGCACATCATTTGCACCCACTTTATTCCAATTCAAAAGGACATATGCATGCTAAATGTGGTTACATTTTTCAGTTAAACTGGAAAAAAAAAAATCTTGGGTTTTGCCAAATGGGTGAAAAACAGAAATTCAATTTGGGGTTTTTATCTAATCCTAGCCACTTCTTAGTCTACAGAAATTCTGTAAGTTTGAAATTCTGCAGCATGGCCTCCTCTTTCGGATTATATTTAAAGTGCATCCCTGAGTGCAGAGTAGAGGATATTTAAAATTCAGTTTGTATTGCACAGTGGTGCTTCTGGAATGACTAGCAATGTTTTTTTGTACTGGTAGGTTGTGTGTGCTGTTCCTCACAATTTAGAGAGTAAATCTCCAGCTGCCCCGGGTCAGAGTCCTACAGGGAGTGTATGCTACGAACGTAATGGGGTAAAACTCACGTATTTTATTTAAACTCTTGACTGATCCACCAGTGTGGTCTAAAAACAAATACTTGGCACGGTGTAAAGTAGATAGCTTAATCAAATCTAAAACTTTTCTCTAAAAGTGCAATTTTATTAGAGATATGGAAACAGCATGCCTGTATCTTTGTCAATGTATTTGGCTGTAATATCTTTGAACAATTAAGATATGTAGATACAGATTCTCTCTTAAAATCATCAGCTGACTTAATGTCAATTAATGTTAACTATTAGCATTTTTATTTTTTGGATTTAATTTTTTTTTTTTTTTTTTTTTTTACCTTTTTGGAACCTGACTTAAATGTGATGGTAGCACTGTACAAATCTTTCGGCTTCTCAAGTAGCTGGGTATGCATTTGCCAGAACCAGCAGCACGGAGAAAGCAAAACATTTTTGCATGCAACACTTTAACTCTTCGCAGCTTTTCACAACAAATGTTTAAAGTTCAATTTAAATAATGAATTGTTTTAAAAAAAGGCTGCAATTTGCAACTAGATTAATGATGGTGAATGCTAATTCACAGGAAGTGTTTTACCTGACTTACACACCTGAAGACGTTGAAGGGAACGTACAGCTAGAAACTGGAGATAAAATAAACTTCGTAATTGACACAAATAAGCAGTAAGTGATGCTTTCATTTCTTGAGTATACTCTATATGCTAATAGTCAGGGATTTACCTAAATTGCACCAGAAGTGCACTATGCGGTGGCTCCTTTATTTTTGTTCTTTTGGCCACATGCTCCCTCCCCTCCCCTCCTGCTGCCCCTGATTGGCAAAGGGGCCCCACCACTTGCTTCTGATCAGCCAGCAGGCAAAAAGCATGGCATACTTAAAACTGTGGTTTCTGCCTCCCAGCTGATCAAGGGCAAGCAGCGGAGCTACTGGGGTCCCTCAACCTCAATGGACATGTGGCAAAAAGTTGGCTAAAATTTGAAATTCTGATTGTACCTCTCTTTTCCCCCCTCCACCTTTGCTAGTACTGGTGCTGTAAGTGCTCGTAACATCATGCTTTTGAAAAAGAAACAAGCCCGTTGTCAAGGAGTAGTTTGTGCCATGAAGGTAAGTGGCACTTAATTCTTAATTTTAAAAACTAGTTTGAGTATGTGGTGTTTATATAGTAAGCTGGGCCCCTGGAACAGTACAGGACTAGGGCTACAAACAGTTTTTCGTACAAGAATTAAGTTACCCGAGGTGGTTATGTTGAATGTTTTCTTTTTATTCTCTCGTTGTCTCTTAATTTGAAAAATACAATTTATACCTATGATCTAATCATGGCAAATTATCTGTGAATACTTAAAGCATGATAGCTTTTTATTTGACCTTTTTCTTTCTTCGTTGGTTTTTTTTTTTTTTTTTTTAAAGTTTGTTTTGTATCAGTCCAGAGTAGGAACTGTTGTCTTGGTAATTAAGTAGTTTGACTGCTTGCTAAATATTTTGTGTTCTTCTCTTAGGAAGCCTTTGGATTTATTGAAAGAGGTGATGTCGTAAAGGAGATATTCTTTCACTATAGTGAATTTAAAGGTGATCTAGAAGCCTTACAGCCTGGCGATGATGTGGAGTTTACAATCAAAGACAGAAATGTAAGACCAAATCCAGTAAAACTGAAGACAAGATTCTAGGACATAACTGTAAAACTGTGTTTATTCTCAAATGTCTTTTAAAAAAAAAAAAAAAAAAAAAGGGTAGTAACATATACATACAAGTTTCTGGTTATTTATATCTGTTTTCCATACGAGTGCCACTCATTTTCTGTCTGTAGGGTAAAGAAGTTGCAACGGATGTAAAACTGTTGCCACAAGGGACTGTTATTTTTGAAGATATCAGCATTGAACACTTTGAAGGAACTGTAACCAAAGTAATCCCAAAAGTACCCAACAAAAATCAGGTAAAAATCAGTATTTCCTTGAAATTCTCATGTGCAATAATTAACCTTTCAACACTGGTCAAAATAGCAGAACAGCTTTCCTGTGTTAAAGATTGTAAGCAGCTGCTCTCTGCTGCTTCTAGGTTCTGTTCTGATGTGTAAGAAACTGATGTTGAGCGCAGCTGAGTCCTTATCTCCAACAGCTTAACTAAAAACTCTAGCATCTTAGCCCTGTAATAATAATTTTTAAAACTAAATTTACACTTGCGATACACTAATTATGTATAGTTACTAGAAGGGAAGGTTGAAGAGAGAATTAAGGTGACTGTGTTTTACAGTTAGAAGGCAGTTGTTGCTTGTCAAGTTATGAGTTGGCATCATGGAAACAAACTCGGGAAGTTCAAGGCAGTAGATTTCCCCTCCCGACCCCCAAGGGGTGACGAAAAATGAAAAGGGAAGATCCTTTCTTCATCTCTTAGACCTGAAGTAGAGAAGGGGAATGTGTGCTTGGTAAATGAAGCTAGCTGGGCATCGTTTAAGGTCGTAAATGCACACCTTGCTCAACTTGATGGAGTAAAACTTAGCAGAGGCAGGTTGCGTGCCACCTTCCAGCACAGCTTATGTTTGCTGCCTTCTTGTTTGTCTTAGAACTTGTGGGTAACTGGGATACTTTGTTTGACACTGAGACTCAAAAGATTTCTAATGCATTGATGACTGTCCCCAGCTGCAAAACTTCTCCATTTAGCAAATAGCAATGTGGGAATTGAACTGGGGGGGGTCTTGTTGTAATCGCAGACCAGTCGTGTCAGCTCTGTGCCAGACTTCCCCATGTGCAAGACCATGGCTATAAACAGCCAGCCCATTTTGAGGCATTCCTTACTGTGCTGTGTGTTAAGCCAGATCAAGATGCACGTAGCTGCGTACACACACACACACACACACACACACACACACAGCCCCTCCAAGCCGTGTTGCTGCCCCTTTACCAGTAAGTGCCCAGCGAGGGCACGTAGCCTGACAGGCTTACTCTGGAATGACTGGCAATGATCTTAAATGAGCCATGAGTAACTTGCACAACACTTGCAGGAGGCGAGGGGTGTTGCATATGCTTTCTCTCTCTCTCTCTCTCTCTCTCTCTCTCTCTCTCCTCAAGTAACTGATACTTAAAAAGGTATGTCTGCAGCATCCCAGGCCTCATGGTTGTTGAGGGGGAGGGGGTGGATATGATGTCTTTTTCTACACTAAGGAAGTACTTTTCATAAAGTACTTGGATCTCTGAATGAAAATGCAAAAGTGGCAAACATTTTGCAGCCTAGACCTGCTTTAAGATTTTACCGTGCTCTTACAAAGGAAACTAGTGCCTTAATTTTACTTCACAGTTAAGTCTAGAGTTTGGGAAGAATGATTAGTTAATTTACAACTTGCCCTTTCCATGCAATCGCCAGAACGACCCGTTGCCTGGACGCATCAAAGTTGACTTTGTGATTCCTAAAGAACTTCCGTTTGGAGATAAAGATACAAAATCCAAGGTCACGCTTTTGGAAGCTGACCATGTTAGATTCAACATTTCAACGGATCGACGTGACAAACTGGAACGAGCCACCAATATTGAAGTTCTTCCTAATACTTTCCAGTTTACTACTGAAACTAGAGAAATGGCAAGTATTTGATTTAAGCTATAGATTTTTGAATACTTGAGCATAGGCTGGGCAAAAAGGAGGTGGAATGTATGATGGCTTTATCAGTATAGTCTGAGAAGGTTTTATTTAAACACTTAACGAGGGTGATGGGTCCTAGGGAATCTCGCCGCATCTTCACTGAAGGGTGATTCTTAAAAAAGGAACGTGGAGCTTCCAAAGTGGATGTTCATTTGTGTTCTCATGTGTGACTACTGTTGTTTTTAATTGCTTGCTCTAAATATGAGCATATGTGTACATGCATAGTGACCTCAGTTGGCTCTTTCTCAAACCAGAACATGAGTTTGTGCCTTTATCTTCAGGGTGCCTATTTAAAATAGCATCCTGATTATCAATAAAACTAATGGCAACAGTTTCAATGCTGAGTAACTGGGAGTACACCTCTTCAAGAACTGATTGGCTCTTTGGACTTCAGACTAAACAGTACTTGTCCTTTTTTTAGAGAATCAAACAAGCTCCAAGTTAGGCAAGTTCAGACTGGGGTTTATAGGAGCTGTTCTGAATGCTGTCTTGATTAGCGTACGTGCCAAGGAATAGATGTCTGCATTTAAAGAGCAGACCTGCGGCAAGGTTTTACGTTGCTCTTATGAAGTTCTTGTGAAGACTTCTGTGTCTCAGGCTCTCTGTACATGGGACATCTTAACTGAGATCTGGTGGAAGGGAGAGGTTTGAGAGGATTTTTTGATCATCGGCCAACTTGTATTAGTGATTTCAGTAACTCTGACTTTTATGTGGCCGGCGGTACTAGAGAATGTCTGAAGAAGGGACAACTTGTGTTCCCTTAGACAGATGGTAAGGCCTGCTAATCTGAAGTTAGGTAGACGGCAGGGGGCAGAGTGGCACCTTAAAAATTAACTCACTCGTTCTTTAAGGTGCTCCCCTGGCTCATCTTCTGACATCCCTTAAGGGAGCAAAGGAAGAACTAGTGGGTGCTTTCAGCGCAGATTAGGGGTATTGTGGAGATGTGCCTGGATCCTCCTAGGGGAACATGTTAGTGGTGAAGGAGAATACTTTGGTCCACCTGTCACAGGACTGCGTATTTAAAGCATCAGGGAAGAGTGCTGTTTAGATCAAAGCCTTAACATCTGACCTGTATAGTTTACGAAAAAGATGAGGTCTGGTGTCCCTGCACAGAGTGCCTACAATAGGGGACTTCTGGATCTTTCCGAGTCTGGAAGTCTGCTGGTATTTGCAGCTTGTTTCAGGTTGTGGCAGGGGTAATTTGGTGGACCGCCCCCCCAGAGGGTTTTTT
>NW_005842873.1:294447-302824 GCF_000455745.1 Alligator sinensis
TGCTGTTCTGTAGCTGGGAGTTGGAGAAAAGAAGAAAGATGACTTGAATTGTAGTTCTTCTGACTGGTGTGTAGGTCTGTACTTACCTTTCCTTCATCTTCAGAGACTTTGAAGTGGCAAATTAGGTGGGTCACTTCACAATGCCTTCTGCCCTTTGGTTTGAGTACTACAATTTGTAAGGGAATACATGCACATATTATCTCTGTAGGGCTTAGTCTGTGCACAAGAGGCACTACGCATGCAGCTGCCTTTCACTGGCTTGAACCATGTATTTGTCTGTCCCCAGGGTGTGATTGCAGCAATGAGAGATGGCTTTGGTTTCATTAAGTGTGTTGACCGGGATGCCCGCATGTTCTTTCACTTCAGTGAAATCATGGATGGAAACCAGCTCCACATTTCGGATGAAGTAGAGTTTACTGTTGTCCCTGTGAGTAAAATTACCTGTTCTAAAAATAATGGATGTTTTTAAATGTCAGTACCCACGCATTCTCTAAGCTACTGTGAATTTGTTCTTTAGGACATGCTGTCTGCCCAAAGAAATCATGCTATAAGGATTAAAAAGCTTCCTAAGGGCACAGTTTCATTCCACACACAGTCAGATCACCGTTTTGTGGGCACCATAGAAAAAGAAGCCACTTCTGCCAAAGCCACTAGCCCAAATAAAGGCAAAGAAAAGGTAATGCTGGTTTTGTAGACGTAAAATTAGTTTTTGTGGTTTTGGAGGGTTGAAAACGTGTAGAAACTGGAGCCTTGGTTCTGGATATACTAGCCAGTTTATGAGCGATAAATCTGCATAACTAATAAAAAATGTCTAGCTAAAATGGTATTTGACTGAAACTCGAGTAAGGAAGGCACAACATATATAGTATGGTAATGGTTGAGGTTAGTGTTTAGGAGCCTCAGGTGAAACTGCTAGGTAGCTGCTGCTGTTCAGGGTACTGGAATCTCCTGAAATAAAGTCTATGGCTAAAGCAAAGACCTTTTGAGTGTCACTTACTTGTGCAGTTTTAAACAGTGTGCGCCTTTAAAAAGCTTTCCGTTGACGTTTCAGAATAGCAATACACTTGTCAATTTGAAGAAAAAAGAGCTGCCTTGGTAAAAATGGAGTTGGTTATTTGAATTACTCCATTTGGGCTCTTCCTCTAAGGTTTTGAATGATGAGGGTAATTTAGTTAGTGGACGGATCTTGTGGAATTTTGTTTTTACATTAACTGGTGTAAAGTTGAGGAAAAAGGTAATTTGTGTCCCTTTTCATAACTGATTTGTGCTGTTTGTCTTTAGGAAGCGGAAGAGGGAGTAATTGCTTATGATGACTGTGGAGTAAAACTGACTATTCCTTACCAGGCCAAGGATGTGGAAGGATCTACGAATCCTCAGATAGGAGATAAGGCAATAATACTTACATATGTTCAGTCGGTCTCTTTTTGTGGGCTGCTTACTGTGAGCTTTGCTGCAACTGTGACAGGCTGTTTGTGTGAAGTGGGGGGAGACGGGTAGAGAGGGAGCAATGACCTAGAAGGCAGCCCATGTACAGTAGGGAGCTGCTTCTGGGTGGGCGGGGCAGGGAGTCCCCCAAAATGCTTGAACTGCAGTGGGCTGAATTGTGGCCCTTAAACTCCTTTGAAGATGGAGGCAGTTACTGGCCAGAGGTAAACAGTGGGGGAGAGCTGCTGCCCCTGCCCCTGCCTTATTTGGAAGGGCCAAGGGAACTGACACCGCATGCCACCCCTTGGCCTCTCCTGAGCTCGCTGTTTTGAATGGAACAAGGGGTCGGGGGAATTTTTATAATGTTTGGGCAGACATCTGAGATAGAGACATCCTGAAGGAGGAGGAATGTTCATTATATCACCCAGGAAAAACTTGCATTTGTCTGCCTGGCTTTTGAGAAACCTCCCTCTAACAGGTCGAGTTCAGTGTCTGTGAAGTGAAGAGAACTGGTCTGCAGACAGCTGTTTCTGTCAGAATGCTTGGTCGCAACTACAGCTCCAAGAGGCTCGTGGGGTATGTGGCAGCCCTGAAAGATAACTTCGGGTTTATTGAAACAGCCAATCACGATAAGGAGATCTTCTTCCATTACAGGTGAGTGTCTGCTTCTGTGCAGATGTGTTGACCTGTTCTCTACACTTCGTGGGCACGGGTCCATGCATCTGAAAAAGTGGCTTGGTGTAACCATTTTTGATAGGGCCACAGCAGGCTTTACTATTATGAGCCACTTGGGTGTTCCAAGATTCGTGCTACTAGAGGACTGTACGTTTGCATTGTTTTGTTAGTCGTGGCTTAGGTAGACAAGGACTTTCCTGGTACAAAGATACACTTGCGTCACTTAGAGAGGTTGTCCCTTAACAGTAATAGGAAAGACCTGTTACTTTTCTGAATCGCTTCTCTTCAGCTGATTGATGCCATGAGAAGTGTAGGACACTAGAACAGTAACGTGACTTGGTTTAGTTTCCAAAAACAGAACGTTTGAACTCGCCAGAAAGGCGAAAGTCACTTCAGGGGAATAGAAAAGCTCTTGGGGTTGGGAGCATTCTTTTTAATACAGTGGCTGTTTGGCGTGTTATCCTCTGTGCGCGTGCAGTTTTTTTCAGCTATGCTAACTTAAGACCTCATGGATAAGCGTTAGAAACTTACCGTGCATTTATCATTATTTTTTTTTAATTACTTGGGGTATGGATTTTGCTCAAATGGGCTAGTAATCCATAACCTTGACTGCTGATGCTGGCTTTGATGGAAAGCATGTTGTACTCCACTCCAGTGAATAGATTCATAGATGAATTGCTGCAGGAGAAAAATAGCATTTTATTTAGCATTGCCACAGCACCGAGCAAGCCCTTGCATCCAAATCGTAATCTCTTAAAAATACTAGTCAGTAATTAAGAGTAGGATAAGTGGAACAGAGGCCCTGGTTATTCAGCATGGATGCTGAGCGGGCAGAGTTGTTACGTTGGCACGCGGCTAAAGTAAAACACATGTAACTTCTTCCCTGCAGTGAATTCTGTGGTGACATTGATAGTCTGGAACTTGGGGATGCAGTCGAGTATAGCTTATCAAAAGGCAAAGGAAACAAAGTCAGTGCAGAAAAGGTGAACAAAACACATGCAGGTAAGACTAATTGTGAACTTCTCCCTGAACAGTTTTTGGAGTGGATGAGCACAGTTGTGGTCTGCTTGGATCAAAAGTGCCTTTGCTCCTGATGAATTTATTGGGCCTGTAATTCCACTGCTCTTGAATGAGCTGTAACTGGGACTTTGCTGTGAAGTTTCCAAGAGAACTAAAGTAAAAACACTGAATACTGCTTCAGACACCATTTGCAGAGTTTCAGTTGTTGTCCTGCTGTGGAGTTTGCGTTGCTTGGCTGCAGTGGAAGTGTTTGGAATGCTTCAGGACATGCTTACAACTTGCGCTCACTCTCCCAATTAGACTCCCAGGGGGTAGAGCAGGTGTGGCCAACCTGTGGCATGAGTGCCACAAGTGACACGGGCAGCCCCCATGTAGCACACGACTGATCAGGTGAGGGGACAGGCAACACAGAAGCGGAAGGCAGAGCAGGAGACTGGGCAGAGGAAGGGGATTGGAGTGGCACTTGGGGAGCGGGGTGGGGCTATTTCATGGCACACCTGCTGAAAAGGTTGGCCCGCACTAGACAAGAGTAAGAATCCTTTGGCTTCTGAATTGCTGTCCAGATGCCAGAAACTTCTGGATTCTTGGCTGGCACTTGTCTGTCCCCTGCGGAATACAGTGTTTCAAACTTGCTGCTAAATTTTAAAGAGCAGCTGTTTTGGTTGAGTTGCTGGGGGGTGGCAGACTGGCGGGGTGGAGACATAAAGCTTCTGTGCAAAAGCACTGGACAGAACAAATGTAACAGCTCAGTTCTTGACTTGCAGTGAATGGTATCACTGAGGAAGCTGATCCAACTGTTTACTCGGGTAAAGTAATTCGTCCTCTCAGAAGTGTAGACCCTACACAAACTGAATACCAGGGAATGATTGAGGTCATGGAGGATGGTAAGCAGCAACTCTTACCTGGTGTTTTCTAACGGTTGTGTGGTTAAGATTCAGTTTTAATGAGTCTGGTCTTTGCACTTGATGTGTCTTAATTTAATTGAGCTTGTTCTGCTTTCTCTCCACTAGGGGAGATGAAAGGAGAGTTTTATCCATTTGGAATCGTTGGGATGGCAAACAAGGGTGACTGCCTGCAGAAGGGTGAAACGGTCAAGTTCCAGCTCTGCGTCCTTGGTCAGAACGGGCAGACAATGGCTGTGAACATTGCACCTTTCCGGAGGGCCACTGTGGAGTGTGTGAAAGATCAGGTTCGTGTAATGCTTTCCTTCAGACAAGACTTAAGTATCTATCAAATTGCCTGCATTGGTAAGAGTCAGATAGAAACCTGGTTTTAACATTGTATGAAGCTGAAATACTGTTGAGATTTGAATTTAAAAAAGGAAAAATGTATAGGGGATAAAGGATATGCATACCATAGGCCCAGTCATAGTTCCCCTACGCAGGAGCCACGAGGTCCCACTTTTTTGCTCTTGGTGAATCCAACTCCAAAGTGCCGTTAAATCCAACGTTCTGTGATGTCTTGCTACGGGGCTCAAGTGACGAGGATGGTACAATGGTCGAAAATTCCCTACGCGACTGGCTGACTCTAGGGGGAGGGCAGCCTCTGTCTTGGAGAAATACAGTTATTACAGTTCCAAATGGGAACAAATGGTGTAATTAGTCAACTTTTTAAATTTGTTTCTGCTGCTTGTCCTATAGTGGACAGAGGTAAACAAATGTGTGCTTTGGCTAAGAGAGAAATTCCTGTCACTGAGCAGTTACGGGTTTTGGAAGTAGGAGGACTAATCTCTTCAGGTCAGCTGGTGTATAACCTTTGCTAAATTTGAACTGGAGAAAGGTGTAAACAGTGGGGAATTAACTGTCCCAAGATGCATACAAAATCTGGGAGGCGGGAGCACGGGCAGCAGACTTGGCTTATTTTACTGGGTGTTCCCATTTTTCTTGTGCGAACAGGAATTTTATACCACGCATGTTAGATATGTCCCTTGTCTCGCCTTTGGACCTCTTGTTTCTTCTTTGTGCCTTTCGATAAGGAATGATTGGAATTGGACACAGGCTCATGTGTGACATGTCTCCTGCAGAAAGTTGAGAGTATGGTCAGCATTAGGCCAGCATGTTCAAAGATGGATGTATTTGATTTAGGATTCCAAGCCCACACGAAGGCCGTTTGTGAAGGGCCTGACTTCCAAATGCACCAGGCCGTGGCAGCTTTCACAAATCTGTTTTTCCAGAAGCGTCGAAATATGATTGGGAAGTGTGCTAGGAATTATTTTATTTTTAAACGTTGCCCATATTTTCTATCCCTCTACAGCCCTGTTTTGTTTATATGTTGTTATAAGTGAATATGCTAGTACACTTCAAGTCATGTGAATTAATGTGAATTCTCTTTCAGTTTGGCTTCATTAACTATGAAGTTGGTGACAGCAAAAAGCTGTTTTTTCATGTCAAAGAAGTTCAAGATGGTGTGGAGCTACAGGCTGGGGATGAAGTGGAGTTCTCTGTGATCCTGAATCAGCGCACAGGGAAATGCAGTGCCTGTAACGTGTGGCGAGTCTGGTGAGGACCTGAAATTACCTGGTGTAACTGAGAACAGTTTTAAGTAGTCAATCTCTACAGCGGTAACAAAATGCCCATGCTTTCCTGGTTATAAGAAGGCATTGTGTAAAAGCAAATTAGGCTAGTGATGCTCTTTACTGGCATAACTAGTAAGTGGCTGCTTCCTGCATTATGAAACCTATCGTGTAGGTGTGAGGACAGCAGCATTTCCTGCTCATTGGTGTAGGAATTCTTTTTACGTGATAAACGTGAAGGTGAACAAATAGCAAAGTAAAGGATGAAATAGGACCAGGCAGTCTTTAAAGGAACAGACTGTGACTTGCTGTGCCAGACTCCTAGCTCTTGAATCATGGTTGGAATTATATATTTGTTGTTGAATAATTAACGTGTGCTGCCTCGAAGGACCCAAAGTGAAAGTGTTATTTGACACCTACTCCTATGGAGCTACCTGACAGCGAGTGGAAAGAGGTTGATGAACACATGCAGCACATTCAACAGTTACAGTGAGTTTGCTGAATAACAGCAAAAAACCCAAGTATTTATTTTTCTTCCTTTAATTTGCTCTTTGTCATGTACAAAGAATTCCTACACCAATGAGCAGGAAATGCTGCTGTCCACACACCTACATGATAGGTTTCATAGTGCAGGAAGCAGCCACCTACCAGTTACGCCAGTGAATAATATCACTAGCCTAATATATAGATACATGCATATTTGCTGTTATTCAACAAACTCGCTGTAACTGCTGAACGTGCTGCATGTGGTGTTCAACCCCTTTCCACTTGCTGTCCGGTAGCTCCATAGACTAGGTGTCAAATGACACGCGTTCACTTTGGGTCCTTCTCAAGGAAGCACGCATTAATTTGGGAAAGAAGTGCTTTTGCTTGAAGTGGCTAGAGAGTGGAGAAATGGAAGAAAAATGTATGGGGGTGGGGAATGCAGCGTGGGCAAATGACATGCAGGATAACCATGCTGACCTCCAGGATAGAGGTTTTTAGCTGAACAACCTGCTCCAGTTTTGAGTTTTTTAAACCATTCATTTGGTTTTTAAAAGGCCTTTTACTCTGGTAGCTAAGTACCTAAGGCTTTTACAGCCATGAGAACCTCCACAAGCAAAACAAGTGAGAAAATAACCTTGTATTGGAGTGAGAACTAGTTGGCCTGTGGGTTCCTAGTCAGGCTTTGGGCACCTGAGAGGACAACGGCCACTTGTAGAATGCTTAACCCAGCAACAGTTAGCAAGAGTATTCTCAAGCACACGTTAGCAAGGGTTTGATGGCTACTCCAGGTAACTGGCTTTATTTTCTCCTACAGTGAAGGTGCTAAGGCTGTTGCTGCTCCACGTCCTGACAGACTTGTTAACCGTCTGAAGAGCATTAATGTGGATGATGCCAGTGCTCCTCGCCTAACAGTCCTTCGTCAGCCAAGGGGACCTGATAACTCAAAGGTATGTTAGCCTGGTGTGCCGTATTGCTTAACCAGTACACAAGACGTCTAAACATTGTGATCTCGAGGCTTTTGTTGGAAGTCCAGATAATGTTGTGTGTGCCAGTTTCTCCTTTTGATTCATGTGAGATCAGATTCTTTTGGTTGGAGGTGTACCTGGGTACTTTCATGCCTGGAGCAGCAGCAGACTTCATTGCCAACAGGAAAAAAGTTCTGTCATCTTCAAGTCAAGCCACTTCCTGACAGTGAAGTGGATGTGTCCTTCGGGAAGATCGCGCTGCTAGTCAGGCATTCGGATCTTGGTAGGAAACGCCCCGTCAAACCGTTAGTAAAGTGCAAGAGATGAAGAACCAGGGTTTCTCACAAGTGGAGCTGTCAGTCAGTCAGTAGGCTATTTGCCACACAGAGCGAGGAATTTCAAAGCCTCTGGGCTCTCCAATGTGAATCCCATAGATGTAGAGATTGTAATAATAGGAATTGGGCAGGAGGGTGTTCCAAGGGTTCTGAAGAACCTGGAGCAGGACCCAAGACTGACTGTGGTAGCCTTGGCGTGGATCAGGCATTTCTAATATTCTGAACTGATGAGTCTCTTGGCACTGTCTGATGTGACAATGCACTAGGGCCTAGCTTCCTGACAAACCAGTCAGCCTGAATGGTGGAGCTAAAAACACTGTTCCCAAAGGAGGAAATCTTCCACCTGACTCGGCTTTAAAAGTGGAAGAGCTTTTCCCCTTCTCCCTCCGTCTCTCCCCCTTCAAGACCCTCACCTTTTCTGCAACATGAACATCGTTTTAAGAGTTGGTGGGTCCTTCCAGTGAGCCTTTTGCCACCTAGCAGTGAAGATGGCCTTTTTTAACAGCCGTTGTATCAACCCAAAGGATATTGAGGTCTTGCATGTCAGGTTCCTCTTTATGCAGGTTTTTGAGGGTGGAGTTATTCATAGATGTTAGGGTCGGAAGGGACCTCAATAGATCATCGAGTCCGACCCCCTGCACAGGCAGGGAAGAGTGCTGGGTCTAGATGACCCCAGCTAGATGCTTATCCAACCTCCTCTTGAAGACCCCCAGGGTAGGGGAGAGCACCACCTCCCTTGGGAGCCCGTTCCAGACCCTGGCCACTCGAACTGTGAAGAAGTTCTTCCTAATGTCCAGTCTAAATCTGCTCTCTGCTAGCTTGTGGCCATTATTTCTTGTAACCCCCGGGGGCGCCTTGGTGAATAAATACTCACCAATTCCCTTCTGTGCCCCCGTGATGAACTTATAGGCAGCCACAAGGTCGCCTCTCAACCTTCTCTTGCGGAGGCTGAAAAGGTC
>NW_005842873.1:303268-306644 GCF_000455745.1 Alligator sinensis
GGGACCCCACTTCCCACACCCTTCCAGGTCGATACCGACCCATCCACCACGACTCTCTGGGCGCGACCCTCCAGCCAATTCGCCAACCACCAGACCATGCAGTCATCCAAGTCGCAGCCTCTTAACTTGTTCACCAGTATGGGGTGGGATACCGTATCGAAGACCTTCTTGAAGTCTAAGTATACGACATCCACCCCTCCTCCTGTGTCCGGGCATTTCATAACCTGGTCATAAAAAGAGACTAGATTGGTCAGGCACGATCTGCCTGCCACGAACCCGTGCTGGTTTCCCTTCGGCATAATTTGTCCTCCCGGGCTCTCGCAAATGTGAGCCTTGATAATTTTTTCAAAGACTTTGCCAAGGATGGAGGTGAGACTGACTGGCCTATAGTTGCCCGGGTCCTCCTTCCTCCCCTTCTTGAAAATGGGGACCACATTGGCCCTTTTCCAGTCCTCCGGGACCTGGCCTGTGCGCCACGAGCGTTCAAATATTCCCGCCAGTGGCTCTGCAATGATGTCGGCCAGTGCCTTCGGCACCCTCGGATGGAGCTCATCCGGGCCTGCTGACTTAAAGGCATCCAGTTCCTCCAAGTGACTCTGCACCATCTCGGGGTCTACGCATGGTAGTCTGGCGCCTTGCAACCCCAGTGAGAGCCTTGTCGTGCCCCTCGCTTAGGAACACTGAGGCAAAGAACTCGTTGAGGAGTTCAGCCTTGTCCCCCCTGTCCGGCACCAATTGTTTCTGCCCATTTAGCAGGGGTCCTATTCCTCCCTGGGCCTTCCTTTTACTCGCTATTCTTGAGGCTTATCCCAAGTTTCTGTCCATGTGGTATCAACAGCATAAAATAACTCCTCAGTTCTCTCATCAAAGCCTAACTCGGTCCAAGGGGAAACGACTCCATGTACCTGACTGCAACGTGCGGAAGTTTTGATTAAGGGGAGGAAGCTTTTTGGAATATACTTAGACTGGCCTTTGCAAAGGATGTATTCTTGCAAATGATGTTTAGTCAGTGTCCAACAGTATAAAAATGTGCCTTGGCAGGGTTACCTCTACCTGGTCTTTGGCTCATGCTCCTAGCGTTTGAGCAGCAGTACACCTGTTCCTAAAATCTGCAAGTTGTCTGCGTGGTGCTTGGTACAGCTGATCGCCAGATGCATCTTAATAGATTTACTGACCAAGCTTTCATCTTGGAAGGGTCGTCATGCAGACATCACCTATGTATGTCTGTGCTCTGTTGCCAACACGCACCGACAGAACAGACCTGCTTTATTCATCAGGACGGAGACTCCACCTGGACTGTCACTCCAAGTGCCTTTGTAAATTCCCTGCCTGGGGGTGTGAAGTAGGGCTGGGACTGGATGCTGTTAACCCTAAGAATCTGATCCCAGTTGTACAAAGTGCATGTGCCCCAGAGCTCAAAGAAGAGGGGGTGGTATAATAGTAGGTGAGTGGTCTGTTGTTTAGTACTGCCTAAGATTAAACCTATCCTGCAGAATATGTTAATCCAAAACAAGGAAGTAAAAAAAAATAAGGGCTATATGTTGAGTAATGGCAGCAGAATGTGCTCCCATGTGTGTAACAAGCAATGGGTGACCAGGGCACAAGAACAGTGACTGCTGCCGGCCCAGCCCTGGCACCCAGGACACAGACTGGGGGTTGTTGTGCCTCTGCACCCACGTTGCCTTCTGTCACAGTTACTCCAGACTTCAGGCTGTAGAGACTGACCTCTCTCAGCAGCATGGCTACAGCGTCCTTCCAACACTCTCAGTTGGCAAGCAGTGGGAACTGCCTTTAGGCATGACTGCAACTTCTAAAAGACTGCTTTACCCTTAAATATGTTACAGCTTGCTCTCGTGGTTGTAGTGTTAAGTAACACGTACTGGTAAAACTAACCAGGCTTCCTGTTGTTGCAGGGATTTGGTGCAGAGAGAAAGATCCGTCAAGCTGGTGTTATAGACTAATGGATTCCACAAAGCACATTTAAGGAAGTACGATCAAGTGGTGGGGGCTGGTGAAGGGTACTGAATATCTTCCTGTTCATCCCTTCTAAATTCTAAGATGCTATTACACCAGTTTTAACACCTCATGTTATGTTTAAAAAAATAAATTTATGAAACCGTTTTAAAATTATGCACAGTTGCATCCTGGAGAACTTAAGGTGGCGCCTTATAGTATCACATTTTAGAAGCTTTTTTTTTTTTTTTTTTTTTTTTTTTTTTTTTTTTTTTTTTTTTTTTTGAATGGTGCATTTAACGCAACTGGTAACTGCAAATCTACATTGCGTATGTAAGTAAACATTATAGACAGTTCTACTCTGATAGACCTTATGGAATTCTGCACTAAAAGTGCATATACTCTACCTTCATGAATTTGGCCAAGGTGTGTTTATGCCTTAGCTCTCAGTTGTTATCTTCCTTTCCAAAGGGGGAGGAGGTTTGCTTCTCGTTCATTCTGCTCTAATTCTGAGGACCATGTGAGGGTGGAATATATTGACTTTTTTTATATATATAAAAATCTGTATGAATTCAGATAATTTCCTTAAGTTTGATGGCCAAATGTTACATTGTTTTTCATATCTCATTTAAACTCGAGTCCATTCAGCAAGCGGAGTTCTGTTTAGAGCTCAATGAAAGCCTCTTCCAGAGTAGACCTAACTTTTTTGTAACTTCCTGCAGAATTTCATAAGGCCGAGGTGTGCCATCAGTGTGGTAATTTAAATATATTTAAAAACAATGCACAAATCTGCTGCTGCTTAGAACACTGCAGCTTCTAAACCCAGTTTCTTTTACTGATTTAAACTTTAAAAGTTGTGCCTGATGTGAATACATTTTTTTTTTCTTTTTTGCAGCTGGCACCAGTGTACTGTAAAAGAATAAATACTTAGGCTTTCCATAGCTGTATTGAGACTTTCATCAAGGTGAAATAGTTGATGTCTGTGTGCTTTTTTTTTTTTATTATTATTATTATTATTTTTATTTTTTTTGTCCTTCCCACCCACTCCCATCTTCCCAGTCACACTTTATCAAGTGAGAACTGATTTGGTCTAAGTATTAATTTAACCAAAAAAGATCAAGATTAATTTTCTTTGAATAGAGGGCAGTACTGTGTGTGTTGGACTTTTTTTTCTTTTTTTTTTTTTTTTTTTTGGTTCCCCCACGTTCCCTCTATTCTCACTTTAGGGTTTTCTTCTCTGGGAGACGCGTTCTCTTTGTAAAAACAAACATTGCTTTCTCCGAGTTTTCTGTTAACGGCAAAGAATGGAAATAGAATAAAGTTTTACTGATTTTGGAAAAAGCCTCCACTCTGGTCCCTTCTCCTCCTTCCCGCGGGACCGGGGGGGCGGGGCGAGCCGGAAGCGGACGCGGCACGTGCCGCC
>NW_005842873.1:307275-312201 GCF_000455745.1 Alligator sinensis
GGCCCGCTTCTCCAGGGAGCAGATCAAGAGAGTGAAGGACTCGGACGACGTGCCCATGGTGCTCGTGGGGAACAAGTGCGACCTGCCCACGCGGACGGTGGACACGAGGCAAGCGCAGGAGCTGGCCAAGAGCTACAGCATCCCCTTCATAGAGACGTCTGCCAAGACGAGACAGGTAACGAGCTGCCGGGCCGGCCCGCGCATGGTGCTGTACGCAGACCTGTGCTCCTGCTCCTTGGAGGGGTGCTGCTTGCCTACGGGAGCAGGGACGTGTGCCAGCTCCCGGCCTGTTTGCTCCTGTCAGCTTTCGGGTAGACCTCGGTGCGGTGCGCGGAGCGTCGTTGCTGTCTTGAGCCGCGTCAGAGCGTCGGCGCGCATCGCTGCGCTCTCGCCACAGCGCAGGGTTTCGGCTCCCTCCCGTCTGCTCAGAGCAGGCCGGCAGGCTCCCTTGCGCGAAGGGTTTTCTTACTGGGTTTGGGTCTGTTGCTGCTGAGCAGCCCGCGCCCACCAGAGACGATCGCATCTGAGGCCACGGGAACTTGCGTAGTGAGCACGTGGCCAGAACAAGCGCAGCCCCCGGGCATGCTCGTGCTGTGGCCTCTGCCCCCTCTGCAGCCTCCCCCTCCGTGCTTCATCCCTGTCGCTTTGCGGAGGAATCGAGGAAAGGTGCAGTGGTCCGAACGTGCAGCTTCCCTAGATATACCCGCTTCGTACTGGAGATGTGAGCTCCGTTCACCAGCCCTGCCCTGCGTTCCCTCTGCCTTTGAAGGCTGCAGTCCTGGCTCCTTGTTTGATGCCTCTTCCTTTAAGGAAAGCACAGGGTTAAGGGCATAACAGCAGGAGACTGGGTGCGAAGTGCTGGTTCCCTCAGGAAGAGAGTTGCGGGGTCCTGACCCCCTGCTGGCGAGAAGCTGCTGCGCCGGGTTGGTGGGCAGGGCGCAGGGCAGAGGCCTGACCAGGATTGCTTGCGTGCAGGGCGTGGAGGACGCCTTCTACACGCTGGTGCGAGAGATCCGCCAGTACCGGATGAAAAAGCTCGACAGCAGCGAGGACGGGAATCAGGGCTGCATGGGAGTGTCGTGCATCATGATGTGACAAGGTGAGTGGGAAGGGGACCTTGTTCCTGCCTGAGCTGGTCTGTAAGAGTGGGCCCCGGGAGCCAGCTCCACAGCCGGACCCTCCCCCAGCTTGTCTGGAGGGTGTTTCTCTCGCTAAGGGCTGAGGTGGCAGCCCAGTGAATTGGGGTTTTGGTGTCGGACTCTTCTTGGCAGTAGCTCTGTCTTTGAATCAGTTGCGAGGAAAAACAGAGGAGTTTCATGCAGTTTGCCCTCCCTCAACCTCACACCAGTGTCCCTGCAGGGAAGGCTTGGGTCAGATCGGGCTTGGGGCCGGGCCGGGCCAGGCCAGTGGGTGCCCACCTCGGAGATCAGCACAGGGGCAGCTGGGGCCTGCAGCTGGATGGGGCGGCATAACTGCATCTTCCAGGGGGCAAGGGGGAGCCGGGCACTGTTCTTGGGTGGGTCCAATGAGAGACTGGTAACTGCCCAGGCAGGGCAGGGCGGCGCGGCACCTGGGAGACTAGCTTGTTCAGAGGCAGGAGCTCTAGCAGGAGTGGACTCACAGAAAGCCAAGGCTGCCCGCTGAGGTGAGGCTCTTGCCAGCTGTCGCTCAGAGGGGACCGCTCGGCCTGGCCCGTCCGTGAGGCCGTGTAACGGCTAACCACAGGCGCCTTTGTTCCAGCCACTGGGAAGACCTGGTTCAGATGTAGCTGGAGGATAAACCCTGATGCTGATGCATCACATCTCCTAGCAGCATCTCCAAGACCCAGTGCCAGCTGACCAGGGCCAAGGCTTGCTCCATGCCCCCTGGAGAGAGAAAGACCGACTTCTACCTCCGTGTTGGGCTGACTGCCAGGGAAGGTCCCACCGGGGCTGTGCTGGGGTTTTCTCCTGTGTTCTAGGTTGGTTCAAACAGAAAACTGGTCCCAAGAGCAGTGAACTTCCGAGACCAAACGCTGTGAAAACGATGACGCTGTTTTACCTCTCGAGTTGGAGCTGGAAGCGACGTTTGCTCCCTTGGTGCCGGGCTCGGAGCCGTGGTGCTGATGGCTACTCGGCCGGGAACTGCAGCGTGGCTCTGGCGTTGCCACTGCCTCCCTGCTTCCCCCTCAGCAGTGCCTGCTTTCGGTCTGCCTCGCAGCACAGACTCTAGCACACCCCTTGCACCAGTTGTGCCATTTTCCCCAGTTCGTTCTTTTTTGTTAATAAAAAGGAGACATGTTTGCTAATTAAGTGCCTGTTTACTAAGGAGATGTGGAGCTTTTCCCTGCTCTGTCAGGCTGAGGAAAGCACCAAGGATTCGGGTCCCCTTAGGAGCGCACACCCATGGGCATGTGCATGACTGGACTCTGCCTCCTGGTCTACAGAACCGTACTGGCAGGGGGGTGCAAGGCCCTGGCCCCGGGGAGGCACCATGCTGCTCCCGTCTGCTCCAAGTTAGTGGGAGGGGTTGTGTCTAGTCCGTGCGACTTTGCGGTGCTCAAGGTTCTCTGCACCTCCAGACAGGACCAGAGTCGTCAGCTCCCCTTCTTAAAGTATCTGGGAATGGTCGTCAGCAGATGCCCCGGAGCTGAAACATCCCCTGGGCCCGAGGGGTGACTGGGGAAAGGGCCGATGACAGTTCAGAGGCGTGCGTCCCTTGTGAGTGCTGGTTAAAGCCGTCTCCTGGTCTTGCTACCAAGTGCCCAGTACGGCCCTTTTGCAGCGACTGCGGGGCCTGGCTGGGCGTGTTTTCCACAGGAGGAGGTGCGGGGGGCCTCTGGTCGCCTGTCGGAGCACGTGGTGAGTGCATGTGGGAGGCTTTGGTAATGAAATGTAACAGAAAACCGAGCTGCTCTGATTGCATCTGACCGTGCCCCCCCCTGCAACCTGCGCAACGGAGCAGAGGGACTGGCTCTAGGGGCAGAGCAAGCGCTGGCAGACGTGCTGCTGGGATTCATGCCTGCCTCGGCCCTGGTGGTGCAAGAGGTCCTTTCCTGGTCATGTCTTGGAGCAAGATGCCGTTTGCTCCCTGGGGTGGACTCAGCATTTGAACCCCTCTAGGTGCACCCCCATCTCTCCAGAGCATCTGCTCCTGCCACCGTCAGAGGCAGGATACTAGCCTACGTGGACTGGGGGTCGGACCTGCTCGGGTCAAGTTGCACAGAGCCAAAGGGAGGTCCCAGCCCCATCTGGCCAGATGGGGCGAGTGCGCTGAGAAGTGTGTAACAGTGAGCATCTGCTGGAGTCCTACAGGGCCCTGGCCTTCCCCGGGGGGAGGGGGCCGGTGCCGGGGACTGGCAGAGGCGGATTCTTACAGGACTTGCCACGGCTGCCCTTATTGGCCCCAGTCCTTGGGCAAAGGCTGCAGTGCATGCCACAGGATAGGTGCCACTAACACTGCGACCAGGCGGGCCCCAGGGAACGCATGTGCCTGCTTCATGATGCCCTTTTAGCTCTTGGTCCTGGTGCTGCTGGCTCTTGATTTCAAGCTCAAATCCTCAGTTTCCAGTCATGAGCCTGGCCAGGGTGAGGCAGCATGTGTGCGCCCTGGTTGTGGCCTTGCTGGGGTCCCTGCAGAGGCACTCTTGTCCAGCGGCTCCTTCTTGGCCAGTCTGTGCCCATGGTTTGAGGCTGCGGTTGAGTCCCTGACCTGGCAGTGGTGATAGGACCCTGGCAGTGACAGCCGTGGAGCCCTCGCACCTGGAGGTAGCGGGAAGTTTCTCTCTCTAGTGCAGTGCATTGGTTTACTAAATACCCTCCTTTGTGCTTGTGCCAGTGGCTCCTGAGACGCACCCGAGCTGTGGGGCAGGCACAATCCACCGCCCTTTGGTGCATCAGTCATGGCCATGTGCTGGGCACATGGGGGTGTCTTTGGCCCCCGGTCAAGCAGTGAAAGCCAGATCCCACCTGCCTGGATTGGGGTCCAGGCTTGTCCCAGGCAAAGAGTGGGGGTGGTTCAGTCATCTTCCAGACTTAGGCATATTGTACGGATCACCTGGAAGCCCTTGTGCATGCTCCACAGCGGGCAGGCAGGAAAGGAGCTCAGGGTGCCTGTGCCTGGACCCATGAGAGGGAGGCCTCAGCCTGGCATCAGGCACCCGGGGTTGTCTGCAGTTGGCATTTGATGTGTAAAGGTTGCAAGGTTAATGGTCTGAAGATTAAATGTCCCGTTTGGCTGTGGCTAAGCGGCGTAGCGAGCTGAGAAAGCGGCACTTCTCAGAAGCGGCGGTGGCATGCACAGGCTTGGTCACAGCCGCCCGCCACGCCAGCAGCTGTGGGGAGCTCAGGGTGGTGGGGGCCAGGTCAGGGCACATGTGAGATGCCGGCGTGGCCCGTGGGCGTCTATGCAGGGTTGCCGGGGCTGCCCACAGCGCTGCGGTGCCAGTCGCAGCGTGGTGCTGTCTGCAGGCCATGCCGGGTGGGCACAGCAAAGACTGCCGCTCTCCCGCGTCTCCTGAGCAAGGAGGGTCGGTGCGGCCGGGACCCTGCAGCCAGCCCCGCCGGCCTCAAGGTCACCCGCAGTCCGGCTCAGCCGCCCGTTACCTGATCCTCCCATAAACCGGCATGAGCGAGGAAGGCTGTCGCCTCGCCTGCTGCAGCCTCGCCGACCAGCTGGTGCGGCGGGGCCAGCAGCACGGCTCAGCCTGGCAGGGGGTGACTTGTGCGGTCCACTGCCGGGTCGGGGCCCCTGAGGCGTTGCGGACCCAGCCGCGTGGCTCAGGGGTGCGGGGGCAGACCTGCACCTGACCAGCGGAGGGTCCAGGCCCCCGGACACTGCCAGCCCCGGAGCCCTTCTCTGGTTGCGATGGGCGCAAGGCTGGCTGGGGCCGGTCCGAGCAGCCCGCCCCGCTTCACGCGGGGTCCGGGCGGCGGGGGGGGCGGGCGG
>NW_005842873.1:312469-313064 GCF_000455745.1 Alligator sinensis
CTGCGGGCCGCGTGCCCCGGGGTTGCGAGGGCAGCAGCTGGGCCACCACGTGCCCGCTCCCCTCGGCGCGGGGCTCCTGCTTGCGCCCGGCCAACGGGGCAGAAGTCGCGTTCTGGGACGTCTGCCCTGGCGCCGGGCTGCGCCTTCACCGTCCGGTACACAGCAGCCATGGGGTTAATGTCACTGTAGCTTCCCCGCTCGGCTGGACCGGCTCCTGGCTTGGGCTGTAAATAGTCCCTGAGCAGAGCCCTCCTCTCCTTTTAGAGCAGGGAGTCTGGTTACAGGGGCAGGCGGTCGCATTAGTGCCAGGCTGTTGCGGGGCTTCAGTCCCCGCCGACGCCTGCCGCAGCCAGGACTTCACTCCCGCCGCACCTCGCTCCCTCTGCAGCCATGCCGCAGGTGAAGATGCCAGGTAGGCCTGGCCCGGGCCCGTGAGCCATGCCCAGGGCTCCCGCCCCGGGCCACAGCACGGCCCCGCGCCTGCCAGGGGCTCCCGGGGCCGAGGCGCCTGGGCCGGCAGGGGTGGGGCGCTGCAGCCCCAGGGCGGGTTGGGGAGGTCACCGCGGGGGGGCGACGAGATGGCAGGGGAAACGGG
>NW_005842873.1:314097-314528 GCF_000455745.1 Alligator sinensis
TGTCCTGTCTCTGTTTCACCCCACAGCCAAGGAGAAACGTGAGTACCAGGTCTGCCTCGCACCTCCTTGGCTGCAGCCCGCAATCGTGGCTGTGGCAAGGGCTCCAGCCTGCCTGTTTCTCAGCAGGGCCAGCCAGGCGCCGGGGCCTGGCAGAGCAGGTCCTTGTGCACAGGGAGAAGTGCTCCTGCCTCGCGCGGGCGCCTGGCCCCGGGTCCTGCTGGAGCAGGGCGGCCCCCTGCCTCCCCGCAGCGACAGGCGGGTCAGAGCCACGGGGTGAAGGCGGCTTTCTCCCGTGGGCCCGGGGCAGCAGCCAAAGCCCTGGGTTCAGGGCGGGAAAGCACCTGGCTCCGTCCCGGCTGGGTGCACGTGTCCCTGCTGGTCCTCGCTGCTCGCCCTGCCTGCCGCGCGGTGCCGCAGCCCGCGTCCCCGCC
>NW_005842873.1:314545-316449 GCF_000455745.1 Alligator sinensis
TCCGGCGCTGCTGCCTGCCCAGCGGTGCCCTGCTGCCGGCGCTGCGCCCCGCGAGCCCACCTGTGCTGCCAGGAGGCTGGAGCTGCTGACGCCCCTTGAGCCCCGCCGGGCACGCGCTGCTACCCCGCTCCGCGGTCGCTTCCACACGCTGCATGGGGCCATTGCTTGGGGGCGGGGGCCTTCTCTGCACAGGTCACACGGCTCAGTCCATCCTCGTCATCGCCTCCATCCTGCTTGGGACGCCGAGCGTGAGTCACGGGGCCCATGGGGCCGTGCCCTGCCTGGAGCGTGCGGGGCCGGGGCGGGGCAGGGCAGGGCCCACGGGGCGTGTGGGCAGCTGGTGCGGGGACGGGAACACCTGGCATCCTGGCACCAAAGTGGCAGCTGCTCCCGCGGCCCAGCGCGGGGCTGGGAGCTGCCTGGGCCTGAGGGGCCGGCGGTGACGGGCTTGTCCCCGCAGAGATGGACGAGGCGATGCGCTCCTTTGCCGAGAAGGTGTTTGCCTCGGAGGTGAAGGACGAGGAGACCCGGCACGAGATCTCGCCCTTCGACGTGGAGGAGATCTGCCCCATCTCGCACCACGAGATGCAGCAGCACCTGATCCAGCAGGAGAGCCAGGCCTCGCCCGAGAAGCAGTGAGTGCAGCGGGCGGTGGGTGGCTCGCAGCCCCAGGGCCTCCCCTGGGGAAGGGGCGGGGGTCTGAGCAGCCCCAGGGCCCGGAGGGGCTGTGCTCGTGCCCGCTGCCCCCGCCAGCACAGTCCGGCGGGGGGGCGCGCAGAGGGCAGTCCGGGCTCAGGTGCAGCCTCCCCCTCGCAGGAAGAAGCGGCTCCGCCTGAAGACCATCGCGCTGGTGATGCCTGTGGCCAAGAGGTCGTCCACCAAGCTGTCCACCATTGACGAGGTCACGTCCGCTTCGTCGCTCTACCTGGCCGTGCCGAACTTCCAGCGTGTCCAGACCACCTGCGACTATGCCTCAGGGGTGAGAGCGTCGGGCCTCGGGGCAGGGGCCTCCGCCACGGCCTCCCGCAGCCGGGGCCAGGCGGGCGGTGCCGGTCGGCGGGAGCCGTCTTCCCCCGCTCTGGCCGGCCCCGGTCTTCCCCCGCTCTGTCTGGCCCGTGCGTGGCTGTTCAGCCGTGCGGGGGACACTCGGCCGTGCGCCAGAGCTGCCTCTCCTGGCCTCAGCCCTGCCAGTCCCTGCAACTGCTTGTGCCCTCGCGGCCCTCCCCCAGCCCCAGCACTTGTGCCCGCATAAATCAGGCTGTCCCCGAGTGCTGGCTCAGGGCAGGGCACGGATGAAATCAAAGCAGGGCCTGCCTGTGCTCCAGAAATAGCCCCACGGGCAGGCCTGTCCCCGCTCCCCCTCCCGCTTCGCTGCGTGGCCACGCGGGTGGGGGCGCGAGCAGCGGTAGCTGGATCTCAGCTTCAGGCCGGTGCAGCCGGGTCCTGGGCACGGAGACTCTCCCGTCAGCCCGTCCTGTGCCGCGCGGGCGGGGAGCGGGGCCCTGGCTGCAGGCCCCGTGCCCCTGGAGCTGAGCCCAGGCCCTGGCAGGTGACGGTGGAGGACTTCGAGGTGGTGTGCCAGGGCCTGTACCGCGCGCTCTGCATCCGGGAGAAGTACATGCGGCGCTCGCTCCAGCGCTTCCCGTGCACGCCGGCCCAGTACCTGCGCGCCATCGAGGATGAGGTCTGGACCGCTGACCAGAGCTGTGGCCCAGGTAGGCCCCCAGCCTTGTGTGCAGGGCACTGGGGTGGGGCAGGAGGCGCGTGCAGGGAGCTCCAGCCCGGCCCGGGCAGGCGGGCAGCGCCAGGCACAGTCTCTTCCAGAGCAGGCGGCTCCTGTCTCCCAGGGTCCCGGAGGAGCCGCTGCCCAGACCGATGGAGCCAGCAGAGGCTCCGGGGGGCCC
>NW_005842873.1:316460-320702 GCF_000455745.1 Alligator sinensis
CCTGGGGCGGGCACGGCGCCTGGGCTCACGGCGCTTCGCTCCGGCGCAGTGTTCAATCCCCCGCTGAAGGAGGGGGAGGACCCGTTCCAGTCGGACAACCTCCCCGAGGACCTGGGCTACCACGTACAGATGCAGGACGGCGTGGCCTACGTCTATGCTGACGCCGCGGCGCCCGGCCGGGGCCAGCCCAAGGACCTGCCCTACCCTGACCTGGAGGGCTTCATCAACGACATGAACTTCCTGCTCGCTCTCATCGCCCAGGGCCCTGTGTGAGTGCCCGGCCCGGCCTTGTCCCCCACGTCCCGGTGCGAGGCCAGGGCCTCGCTTCCACCCCGTATCTGCATTGCCGCTGCTGGCCGTGCCACGGGGCCGGGCGCTGTGTGAACCCTGTGGGGGGCCCGGACACCTCCGCGGAGGAGCCGGGACACCAGCCCCACAGCGCCACGGCCCGGGCCGGCGTTCCTCTGCTCACCAGCAAGACCTACGCCCACCGGCGCCTCAAGTTCCTGTCCTCCAAGTTCAATCTGCACGAGATGCTGAACGAGATGGAGGAGCTGAAGGAGCTGAAGAACAACCCCCACCGCGACTTCTACAACTGCCGTAAGGTACAGGCGGCCGGCGAGGGGCTGCGCTGGGGCCACGGGGCCCAGCCGCGGACTGCACCCCCGGGAGCCACGCTTCCCCCACCCCACGGGGCCGCAGCGTGGGAGCCTACAGGCCGTGGCTGCGCAGGAGGCAGGGGCCGCCCCCACGAGCCCTGCCTCGGGGAGCCACGCAGGCCTCCTGGACGTGTGGACTCCGGCCTGTCTGGGTTGACCGCTCCCCGTGCCCGGGCAGGTGGACACGCACATCCACGCCGCGGCCTGCATGAACCAGAAGCACCTGCTGCGCTTCATCAAGAAGTCGTACCGCGTGGATGCCGACCGCACCGTCTTCCAGGCCAAGGGCAAGACGCTCACCCTGAAGGAGGTCTTCGCAGAGCTCAACCTGCACCCCTACGACCTGACCGTGGACTCCCTGGACGTCCACGCTGTGAGTCCTTCGGTCCTTCTAGGGTTTTCCTTCCCTGGCAGTCCCCTCCTTTGTCGCCCGGTGCCGCGCTCGCCTGGCCTGACACCGGGTGGCACTCCAGGGCCGCCAGACCTTCCAGCGCTTCGACAAGTTCAATGCCAAGTACAACCCGGTGGGTGCCAGCGAGCTGCGTGACCTCTACCTGAAGACGGAGAATGCCATCGATGGCGAGTACTTCGCCACCATCATCAAGGTGGGGGTGCTCGGGTGGCAGGGGCCTCGCGGTCCAGCTGGCGCAGCCTGATCGTGCTCCCTTGTGCCCGCAGGAGGTCGGCTCTGACCTGGAGGATGCCAAGTACCAGTATGCGGAGCCCCGGCTCTCCATCTACGGGCGCTCGCCCAGCGAGTGGGACCACCTGGCCACCTGGTTCAACAAGCACCGCGTCTACTCCCCCAACATGAAGTGGATGATCCAGGTGCCCCGCATCTAGTAGGTGCTGGGCTTGGCTGGGCAATGGGGGCGGGGGAGCCAGGCCGGGCGGCAGGGAGGCTCACCCCACACTCTGTCCCAGCGACGTGTTCAGGGCTAAGAACTTCCTCCCGCACTTCGGAAAGATGCTGGAGAACGTGTTCGTGCCCATTTTCAAGGCTACCCTCAACCCACGCGCCAATAAGGAGCTGAGTGTCTTCCTGCGACATGTGAGTGCCATGCAGGGCATGGTGCTGCGAGGAGGGAGAAGGGCCAGTGTGGTTCCCATTTTCCAAAAAGGGAGGAAGGAGGACCCAGGAAACTACAGGCCCGTCAGTCTTACCTCCGTCCTGGGCAAGCTTTTTGAGAGGGTTATCCGGGAGCACATCTGCGAGGGGCTGGCAGGGGAGGTTATGCTCAGGGGCAACCAACATGGGCTCTTTAGGGGCAGGTCCTGTCAGACCAACCTGGTGCCTTCTACGACCAGGTCACAAAAGCCCTGGACTCAGGTGTCGCGGTGGACGTAGTCTTTCTGGACTTCAGGAAGGCCTTCGACACTGTCTCTCACCCCATTCTCATCAAAAAACTAGGGGACTGTGGCGTCGACACCTACAGTCAATTGGGTCGCTAACTGGCTGGAGGGCCGCACCCAGAGAGTGGTGGTGGACGGGTCTTATTTGACCTGGAGGGCTGTGGGCAGTGGGGTCCCCCAGGGCTCGGTCCTCAGGCCCGCGCTGTTCAACATCTCCATCAGCGGCTTGGACAAGGGGGTGAAAAGCACCCTGTTCAAATTTGCTGATGACACTAAGATGTGGGGGGAAGTGGGCACGCTAGAAGAGAGGAATAGGCTGCAATCGGACCTAGACAGGTTCCAGGGGTGGGCGGATGAGAACAGGATGGGTTCAACACTGACAAGCGCAAGGTGCTGCACCTGGGGAGGAGGTACCAGCAGCATACCTACAGGCTGGGGAACTCCCTTCTCCTCAGCGCAGAGGCAGAGAAGGATCTTGGAGTCGTTATTGATGCCAAAATGAACATGGGCCGACAGTGTGGAGACACGGGCAGGAAGGCCAACCGCACCTTGTCGTGCATCCACAGATGCCTCCTTTCGAGCAGGTCCAAGGAGGTGATCCTCCCCCTCGATGCGACACTGGTCAGGCCGAGTTGGAGTACTGCGTCCAGTTCTGGGCGCCGCACTGCAGGAGGGATGTGGCCAGTGTGGAGCGGGTCCAGAGGAGGCCACTCGCATGATCCGGGGGCAGCAGGGCAGGCCCTACGAGGAGAGGCGACGGGACCTGAACCTGTTCTGCCTCCACAAGAGAAGGCTGAGGGGACCTAGTGGCTGTTTACAAACTAGTCAGGGAGACCAGCAGGCATTGGGGGAGTCCCTGTTCCCCCCAGCACTACCAGGAGTGACAAGGAATACCGGTCACAAGCTGGCAGAGGGCAGATTCAGGCTAGACATCAGGAGGCGCGACTTCACGGTCAGGGCGGCTAGGATCTGGAACCAGCTTGCAAGAGAGGTGGTGCCGGCTCCTACCCTGGGGGTCTATAAGAGGAGGTTAGACGAACATCTCGCTGGGGTCGTTAGACCCCAGCGCTCTTTCCTGCCAGGGCAGGGGGTCGGACTTGATGATCTGCTCAGGTCCCTTCCGACCCGACCAACTATGAAACTATGACCTGAGGGACCGCGGGACGTTGGAGCTCAGCTGGCTGCTGCAGCCAGCGGGAGAGCGGGAGGCAGAGATGGGGGTGCCACAGGAGCTTCACCTGCTCCTGCATTTGCAGTTTGCCCAGCCCAGCGGTTTGGTCCATGCCCACCCTGGCACGAGGCCCGCCCCAGGTGCCCTCCTGCACGGCTGCCCGGCAGCGTCCAGTGCTGCCCCCGCTTTGCCGTGGGGCCTGCTGTGCTGGGGTGTGGGATGCCAGGGGCTGACCCCTCTCCCCACTCGCTGCCGGGGCAGATCACAGGCTTTGACAGCGTGGACGACGAGTCCAAGCACAGCGGGCACATGTTCTCCACCAAGAGCCCCAAGCCACAGGAGTGGACGCACGAGAAGAACCCGTCCTACACCTACTACGTGTACTACATGTATGCCAACATCCTGGTGCTCAACAACCTGCGCAGGTGAGCCAGGCGCCGTGGGCAGGCCGGAGCGGAGCGCAGGGTCTCGTGTGCGGCTCCCGCCCGGCCACGGCCTTGTCGCTCCGTGCCGGTGCCTGCCTGCCACTGTGCGCCTGTCCCCAGGGAGCGCGGCCTGAACACCTTCCTGTTCCGCCCGCACTGCGGGGAAGCGGGGGCCATAACGCACCTGCTCGCAGCCTTCATGACGGCGGACAACATCTCCCATGGCCTGAACCTGAAGAAGGTGAAGGGCGGCTGCAGGGCTGGGCTGGGCTGGCCTCTCCCCGCTGCTGACCTGGCAGGGCTCAGGCTTGTGGCCCCGAGGGCCCGGGCTGGGTGCCCTACAAGCGTGGGGCATAGCCTCCAGCCTGGGACGTGCTCCCTGACGCCCGCTGTGCCCGCAGAGCCCGGTGCTGCAGTATCTCTACTTCCTGGCCCAGATCCCCATCGCCATGTCCCCGCTCAGCAACAACAGCCTCTTCCTGGAGTACGCCAAGAACCCGCTGCTGGACTTCCACCAGAAGGGCCTGATGGTGTCCCTGTCCACCGACGACCCCATGCAGTTCCACTACACCAAGGCAGGCGTGGGGCGGGTGGGCGGGCGGGCCCGTGGTGCCACGGGTGGGCAAGGCGCCAG
>NW_005842873.1:323389-325230 GCF_000455745.1 Alligator sinensis
CTCCCGCCGCCCAAGCCTCGCAGGACCTTCCGCTACCTGTCGGAGCGGGACGCAGCCGCCCGCGCCAGTGCCGGCACCAACATCAGCACCAGCCAGGAGCAGCTGCTGGGGGGGCGGTGTGGCAGCAAGGCGGTGCTGCCCCCCGCCAGTGACCCCGAGCACTGCCCCGCCAGGAGAATCCGCGGCCGGGCCCAGAGGTAGGCTGGCACGGGCACAAGCGGCTGGCACGCGCCAGGCACCAGTGGGTTCCCGGCACCGCTCCAGGAGTGGGAGCACCAGGGGTCACCCCTTTGTCGGTGGCGGGGGGTCCTCCTCCACTTGTCCTGGACAGGGCTTCAGCCCCAGAGTCTCTGGCGCTTGCGTGCTGGGAGCGTCACCCTCTGCCGGGCCAGTCCATGCTGGGGATCCCCTGTGCCGGCTCCAGAAGCCTGTCCAGGGACGTGGTACGACCGGCGGGAGCACGAGGTGCTGCTGGCCTGGGCAGGGGACAGGACTCGGTCTGTGTAGCCGGAGACAAAGCTGAGCAAACCCTCTTGGCCCCTTGCAGGAAATCCTTCGAGTTCGAGGATGTCCAGGACTTCCGCAGTCGGAGGGCGGCTGCCGGCACCCCCAAGGCCCAGGAGACGAACGGCACTGCGGGGTCCAGGCTCTACTACACACAGTCGGAGGACAACCTCTACGAGGACGTTGTCTGTATGTGCCTGAGGGTGGGGGGCAAGGGGGTCCTCTCCGGGCATCATGTTGTGGGGCCAAACCCCCGGGGCTCACAGGCAGGGGTGAGGGAGGGAGGGAGCGCCGCACACACGTGGTCTTTGCAGCTTTGGGGGCAGGGCCGGGCTGCGTTCCAAGGCTGGTGCCTGCGAGCGTGGTCGAGTGGGCGGCTGTTGGAGGATCTGGTGCCACGGGTCAAGCTGGGGGGCCTGTCTGCGACACCTGCACTGGCAGGTGCTGGAGTGGAAGGGATCTGGGGCCCTCGGCGCCGTGCGGGTGCAAGGAGGCTTCTACCAGGTCTGGCAGGATCCCCTTTGTCCCCTGCTCTCCCAGATGTTGCCAAAGAAAACCCGTACGAAGACATCAAAGCGCTGCCTCTGCCGCTGTGGAGGGTGCCCTCGGCCTGGAAGCTGTTCCCGCCTCTGGCCACGGACAAGCCACCCAAGGTGAGCGCCGGAGGGTGCCGCTGGCCTGGGAAAGCCCAGCGCCTGCCTGTTTGCGCCAGGGCTGGGCCCCTGGCTCCAGTCTCCACAAAGCTCAGGCCCAGCAGGAGCAGCTCCTGCAGCCAGACAGCGACTGGGAAGCCCGCGGGACGGGCACGATTGCCAGCGCTCAGCTCAAACCTGTGGGGCTGGCAGAGAAGCCGGCGGGCTCAGGGCCGGGCAGAGCAGCCAAGATGCTCCGTGACTCGGGTGTCACGCTGCTCCCCCGCCACGTACTGATGCTGCAACCGCCAGCCAGCCGGCGGGGCTGCTCCGGCCTCCCCCAGGCCTCGGTGCCAGCAAGGGGGCCGTCTGGACAGCATCTGTGAGGCCGCTGGGCCCCTTGGGAGTTAGGAGCCTTCCGATCCCATGTCTGCTGCTGCTCCCGTGCCTCCTGCCGGCTCCGCGCCCTCGCAGCTGAAGGGTCCGTGGCGGGGGAGCAAGCCAGAGGAGATTGCTGGGTGGGCCCCTGGCAGCAAGGGCCCAGGCTTTAGATTCCCAGTAAAGCCCTGCTCTCTCCCCAGCCACCCCCCAAGCCGCCCTTCTTCGGCCGCAAGACCATGGAGCTGAAGAACCCCCGCGCCTGCGTGCGCGGGAAGCTGGTGAAGGACACGACCCTGCCCGTCACGCTGAGCGAGTGGAAGGTCT
>NW_005842873.1:325393-338428 GCF_000455745.1 Alligator sinensis
GCCCGAGCACCGCCCCCCGGTCGCAGCCTGTGGTGGGCACCATGCCCGCGGGCAGAGGCTGGGCGCGGGGGAGAGCAGGGGGCAGCAGCGCAGCCGGTCGGTTCCACTGGGGCTGCCGAGCGCTGCCCTCAGCCCAGCCTGGCGAGGGCTCAGCTGGGGGAGCGCTAGTTCAGGGGCCGGATGCGGGATCCGTGCGGTGCTCGCGTGGCTGTCTGGTGGCTGCAGCTGCTGAGCACTTCCTCAGGAACAGGCCCGTTCGATAGCGTGCTGATACAGTTCTTGTGCTGGCCTCTGCCACTCCCTGCCGCCGTGACTAAGGGTGCTTCATGCCTCTGAGGTCAGGCGATCGGGAAGGCGCTGGCTTCTGCCTTGCCGTCACCTCCTGCTGGGGCTGGGGGAAGGCTCCCAAGAGCCCCGTCAAGCCCCTGCCCCCGCCGCGGTGGGGGGGCGGCAGCAGCTGCTGCGGTGGGCTGAGGGCAGCACTGCTCTGCTCCTGGCTGGGGTCACTCGCCTTCCAGCTCCACTTCCTGCTCCACAAACCACGGATGTTTGTGGGCTGTGTGGGGGAGCGGGAGCAGGGCTGAGCTGTCCTGGCGTTGAATGGGTTTGTGTGCGTTACACACGCCCAGGAGGGGGTGGGGGAGGAGGGTCACAACCCCGCGAGTGCCACGATTGAGAGCATCCTCCTTCCTGCAGAGAGAGGACAGCCAGCCCCCGCGCCCCAGCCCGGTCCAGAAATCTGGGAGCAATTTGCGTGCAGGAAGCGCGCGTTGTTCTCTCCGTGCTCCGAGGGCTCGGCTAGGTTTGCTGGAGAGGCTCGAGGCAGGGGAAGGTTTTCAGCCCCGAAGGGGAGCCTCTCAAGCCGGACAAGCCCCCTTGCTGGCGCCCAGCATCTGTCCCTGTGCTGCAGAGAGCCCGTGCTGCGAGCCAAGCCGTGGCCGCAGCCCTCCCGGTGCGGGTGGGTGGCAGGAGGGGAGCAAGGGGCTGCCAGGCCTGTCCCCGCTCCAGAAAATCAGGACGGAGGGGGAAGTGTGGGGAGCTGGGGCCTTGCGCCCTGTGCGTGGGGATCGGCCCAGAGCCGCTGGGCAGGTTGTGTCTGCAGCTGTCTATCTGTCTGCGCGCTATCTGTGGGGACAGCGCTGGCCTCGCCCGGTGCCTTCCCTGGGAGCAAGCACCAGGTTCTGCAGCTGGGGCAAGCGGGAACTTGACTTGCTCCCTGCTGTCCGCCCTCTCCCCAGCAAGGAGCCTGCAGGCTGCGGCACGCAGAGAGGAGGCGCACCTCAGCCCTGCCCCTGGCTGGGCCGCACCCCCTTCATGTATCTGGCACCCATTTCCCGCAATTGGTGTGGTTTGGGCAGCCGCAAGACCGTGGAGCACTGCCCTGGGGGCAAGAGCGCTGCCGGGTCCCCTCCACTCGTGCCCGGCCCCTGCGGCAGGCACTTGCTCAGTCCCCGCGGGGTTTTCTGCCCCGAATCCATGCACCTCAGTACCCCTCCTGGCCAGGACTTCACCCAGCTCGCGGCCGGCAGCCTGTGACCTGGTGCCTTGGAAATACCCTCCTGCCCCTGTGGCCAGAGCGCTGCGTCCCGTTCAGGGGAGTCGGCCACGCCGCGCTGGGCCCTGCGCTGCCTGGCCTTGCCAAGGGGCGTCCCGCAGCAGCTGCTTTAGCTCCTAACGTCAGACCTCCCTTGCAGCCTGGCCCTCTCCCCCTTGGCCGCCGGAGCGCACTGAGTTCCTGTGCCTGAGCTGGGCCGTGCAGTGCCCTTGGGTGCATTGCTGTAAAGACCCTGACGGACCCAGGTGCTGGGCACTGTCGGTGGCACTGGGACTGGTCCCCTCATGCCGGGTTTGGGGGCAGTGTTTCCTGCCCACACCTGCATCTGCGCGAGACCTCCCGGCCTCTGCTGTCTCCCAGATTCACGTGACACGTGGCCTGTGCTCATTGCTGCTGCTTTGGCTTCCAGCTTGTGGTAAAGATACAGGAGATCTTTGATTCCAAACGCGGGAAGAAGAGGGTGAAGCTGCAGCCTTGCACAGGGAAAGAAGTGCCTGCATCCAAAGGTACAGAGACGCTGCCAGGGGCATGCTTGGTTCCCGTGTGCTGGGGAGAGGGGAGGGCTTTCGCTGCAGCCGCTGCTGCTCGGAGAAGGAGCGAACCGTGCCGCAGGCGTCCGTGTCTCAGCTGTGCAGGCCCCTGTATCTCGCGGGGGCTGGGGCGGGGGCTGCAGGCATTCATCTCTGAAAACCAAGCCCGGGAAGTCCCTTATGCGAGTACACGTGGAGGATCCCGGTCCATAACGGAGCTGGGGCAGCTCCCGGCAAAGGCGGTGAAGCCCCCCTCCCTGCTGACGTGGATGGCAACTGTGTGTTTCAGGTGAAACCAGCGGGAACGAAAGTGACTCGGAGAATCTGCCAAAAGGTGGGTGAGCAGGAGTGAGTCAGCGCAGCCGGACCTGTTCCCGCGGCGCAGCTAGCGCGCTCTGCCTTGCAGTGGCAGGGGGGAGTCGCTGGAGAGCTGTGGGGGCGTTCCCCAGCCCGGGCCGGAGCTCAGGGCCCGGCTTGCTCGGGTCCAAGCGTCCCGGTGCCTGGGGCCAGCACCGAGTTGCAAAGCTTAGCCGACAGCCCTGAGCATGGGCATGCTCATAACCACAGCACCGCTGGATTGATTAACATGTTTCTGCCCTCCGGATGATGCCCGAGAGGCCTTGGGGCTGAGGGGTCTGTGTGTGCGCGCGTGTCTAGGGGGAAGGGAGGCTGTGACCTGACCTGGAGCAGGCGAGTCTGGGTGTGAGCGAGCCGGGCTGGGCCTGGCCATCAGTGGGAGCCCCCAGGGCAGGTCTTGCTGCCAGGCGCTCTCAGCTCCCTTGGCTGCTGTGGTGCTGCACGAGCCAGCCCCTGCTGCAGCCTCGAGGCCCCTTGCTGCAGAGCGTTGCCCCGTGGGCGCACCTGAGGTGGGCCAGGGTTCCCGACACCTCCTTCCCAATGCACGGGCACCAGTGAGGTTCGGTCCCTTGCAGCCGCCCCTCCTCAGACTCGTCAGCACTTGGGCACCTCCGCTGTGCCAGGAGGGGCTGTAGGAGGAGCCCCGGACAGCTACCGATTGCCGTCCTTGGTATTCCCGGTGCCAGGCTGCAACAAGGCGTCTGGCAAAGGGGCCCGAGGGTGGCTGCATGTTGAGGGCTAACGCTCCTGTCCGTTCTGTGCCCAGGGACCTGAGACTCGGGCCGAGTCCTGCTGTCCCTTCCCGTGACAGGGAACCGCTTGCCCGTTACCTGGCATGCTGCTGTCGTGTCCCGACAGCTGGCCGCAGCGTGGCATCGCTAAGCACTCCCTGCCCCGCAGGTCGGCACAAGCGCCTGCTGCAGGTGCAGGTGGCCTCCAAGAGGAACCCGCACTACCAGACGCTGGAGCGGGACCTGATTGAGCTCCAGGAGCAGCAGCTGTTCGAGCTCTTTGTGGTGGTATCGCTGCAAAAGAAGTCGGCCGAGGCGAGCTACACGCCGCAGATCATACAGCAGTTCCCCAGCAAGGTGGGTGCCACGCAGATGCCTCCACCCACCACATCCCCTGCTCCCTACGCCCGCGTGAGCTGATCCTGATCTTTTCCCTCCCAGTGCTGCTCCCCTCCAGGGCTCTGTGCAGAGGCTGGTGCTGGCCTGGGAGTTGAGACTAGGGTTCAGCTCTTAGCACTGCTATAAACCCTCTATGGTTTTGGATGGGCTGAATCCCTTCCCCACCTGTGGGATGGGGATACTAAAACTGCCCTGCCTTGTGGGGCACAGAGGAAGGAAGGTGAAAGACTGAGGTGCTCAGTGGCCTGTGCACAGGAGCCTTCCTGGCCCCAGCTGTGGCCCGTGGAAAAGAGGGACCGTAGATTTCCTCTGCAAAGGGGACCCTCTTACTTCAGGCTTGCTGCGGGAAGCCCCCTGACCTGACCCACCACAGCCTGATGCTTTCAAGCCTGCTGTGCTGGATCCTTCTGCCTCCTCGGTGGCTTTTTGGAAGTTGGGGAGGGCGCATGTGCATGCGTGTCCCGTCCTCCAAGGGACAGAGAACAAACCCGTGCCGCTTGTGGTTTGAGCAAATGCATCGGGTCCAGAGGAGCTGGCCCGTGGCTGTCTGTCGTGGGTGCGTGCAGTGTCTCTGGTCCTCGCCGGGCGCTGGAGCTTGAGCGCCTTTGGGGCTGGTGCTGCTTGGTGTCATTGCTAAGTTGTGTGTGGCGGGGAGCAAGGCCGCTGCGTAGTGCTTGAAGAACCCAGGTTGCAGCTAACTTCAGCCTTCGTGCTGCTGCTCCGTAAACAATAATTTATCAGGCTCCTTTTCCAGCCTAAACATTGCTCGGCGTGGATGTGGCTGGGTCTGTGCTGCGGCAGGCCGCGTCCTGACTCTTGCTCCGTGTGGCCTGGCACACCGTGCGTCTCGCCGCACAGTAATCCCGTGGGGCTGTGATGCATCGGATCCCATCCGCCCGCGTGTCTGAGAAGCCCACCGAGGAAGGAGTCGAGGGGACCAGCCCCGGGCTGGCGCAGCCAGGGGAGAGGGTGGGACCAGCTGTGGGGGAGGCACGTGGACGGGCTCCTCTGCTGCGCAAGCTCCCTGCTGCGAGTTCGTCATGCCCGAGGGGGCTGGGTTTGGTTTGCCTCTGAGGCCGGCTGAGCTGAAAACACTGCTGCTGTGCTCCTCCACGGATGAGACGGCTCTGTGCTGGGAAACCGGGGCGCCTGTGCCAGCCTCCTGCATCCCACCGGGCTGAGGTGGGCAAGCCGTTGCTTCTGTCGGCACCAGGCAGGCTCCTGCTCGTTTTCCCGGAGACGCTGCCAAGCCGTGGCACCTCGTGCTGGGCTGCCGAGGCAGCCACAGGGCTGTGGCAGGAGAGTGGCAGAGCCCTGCTTTCCCCAGGCTGGGCAGCCCTCATCCATGCCGCCTTCTGCGCCGCTGAGGGGGGAGCACACGGGGCGCCACGGCTTCCCCAGGGGCTCTCGTTCTTTCACCCCCGTGTTTGGGCACGCTGAAGGGAGCAAGGCTGAGGTGACCTGTGGCAGCTCTTGGGCTGCAAACCAGACCCAGCTCACTGGACCGAGGCCTTTGCTCTGTTTGTCCGTTCACGCGCGCAGCGAGGTTGGCGTTGGCACGGGACGTGTGAAGAGAAAGCCGTTGGAGGCAGGTTGCTGGGGGCCGGGGCCCTCGGGCAGCCGTGGGTGGCACAGCGCAGTCGGCTGTTGCTGCACCTTGCCCCAACGGGCTTCCCCCGAAGCACCTTGCTGAGAAGCGAGCCCGTGCCGCTCTCGTCCAGCCTCCTTCGGTTGCTGGGATGGGGTGTCTCCTTTCCATAAAGCAGCGTCCATTTTACATGCGCGGGCCTGGCCCCGGGGCCGCGAGGGGCTTTCCGTGGAGTTGTGCGCTGGTGCAAAGGTGCTGGATTTCCAGATCGAGGCAGGGTCCCTGCCAGCAAGCGCGCAGCCTCAGCACAGCGTGCACGACCACGTCTCCCTGGAGCACCAATGCTCAAGGTTAAAAGGCTACAAGACCACGACGTGACCGTGCGCTTTGCCACTGTGACCCGTGTGACGACAGGTGGGAGGCGGGAGAAAGGCTCTTCCTTGCTTGCTGCCCTCCCGGCGGGAAGGGGTCCAGCCCCGCCGCCAGGCTGCTTTCCTGCTCTCCCAGCCAGCCCGGCAGAACTGGTGATTTTTCTCGCTGCCTGTTCCCGCTCTGCCCCGCTGTTGAGTGTGACAGGGATTTACGCAGGAGGGTCGTTTGTGCCGGGATCCCGCAGGAAACATTGCACCGTAATTATGGAGCCATGATTATACCGTGGGCGGGCTGAGTACAGACTTGCCCTCAGAGTAAAAATAGCACGGCTTCCTGGTTATCTGCTTGTCAGCCCCTCGATGGGCTGTGGGTTGGGGTCCGGCGCAGCCCCTGCGCAACAGAGGTCTGGCGAAAATAAATGCTGCTGCCTTGCGGTCCCTTTTCTGGGGGCGGTCTCCTCTTGTGATGCTGAAATAAGCTTTGCTGCCATTTGGCACGTGTAACGTGTGTCCCGAGGGGAGAGGATGCAAGTCCGTGTCCTGCACGGAGGTGCCCCTGTGGCGGGGGGGCTGGTGGGAACGGGCTGGGGCACACAGGAGGGGCCTGAGCCCCGAGGCTCTGTGCGCTCCTTGCCCCATGGCTGCAATGCCCCAGTGCTCCCCTTCAAAACGGGCCATGGGGATGTGCTGCCCGTAGGCTGATGGATCAGGTCTCTAGTCCCCGGAGAGGATGTCTGTTAACACAAGTGGTGACTTCTTCCCAGTGCAGGCCTGGGGTGGGTCCTCATGCTACAGACAGCCCCGTGAGCTTGAAATGGCCCTCACACCCTGTGCTGATTTCCAGGCACTCTGGGCAGCACCTTGAAATCACACCCTCTGCTAAAGGTGCAAGCCAGGGCAGGTCTCTGCTGCGTGCTTGGGAGCACAGGGTCAGGAACGCAGCTGCCTCTTCGGGGAGCTGAGCGATGAGAAGCGTGTCCCAGGCACATGAGACGTGGACGCAGCCCATGGAGATGCCCTGGGGACCTGTGCCTCGAGCCTCAGGGAAGCCGGGTGCAACCAGCGTCTTCTGCAGGCTCACAGCAGGCACGGGGTTGATGCACTGAAGCACCGGGGCAGGGAGGAGACGCTCCCCACTGTAAGGTCTTGCAGCCACATGCCTGAGCTCGCTGGCATCTGTAACTGGTGTGTTCCCTCCTCAGCCTGAACATCCCTTTCGGCAGTCCAAGGACACTGAGGAGCGGCTGAAAGTCATCCCTGGGTTCTGCTTTCCAGATCCCAAGGACTGGGTTCCTGCTTCAGAGCTCAAAAGGTAAAGCTGTGTTGTGAGCTGATGCTGGGCTGAGTCCTCCCTCGGGCCCTTGCCTGCCCTCGGGTTGAGGCCACGTGGGACGGGACGGTCCTGGCCCAGACCTGGGAGGCCTGGAGCCCAAAGGAAGTGGGGTGGGGGAGTGAGGAAGGGGGCACTCCCCTCTTCTCCCAGACGGATGCCGTCTCATCCCCCTCCTGCGGTCCCAGTGGGGCCCTTCTCCGTTGTGAGGGTGTGCTGCTCCAGGCTGCAGCAGCTGCTGCCCTCGCTCCTGGGCAGAGTGGAGGAGCGGGGGCCCACTGCCTGTGCAAGGTGCGGCCCCTTCTGGGCGCCCTGCCTGGCAGTGGCAGGGCTGCGGGGGGGTGGCGGGCTGCACGGCGCATCTGCCCCCACCCAGCCCCGTTGCCTGCAAGTCCGCACTGGCCCCATGACCTGCGCGGTGCCTGACTGACTCCCCTTGGGCTCCCCAGCGAAACCTTCTCCTTCGTGCTGACGGGCGAGGACGGCAGCCGCTGGTTCGGGTACTGCAAGAAGCTCTTGGTAAGAGGCTGCCGGTTGGGCCTGCTGCCCGGGCCGGGATGCAGCAGGGCATGGGCAGCTTTGCAGTCCAGCCCGGCCTGGGTCTGCAGCAGCCTCTTGGGTTGCTCTGGGTTGTGCTCCTCGGGCTGCCTCAGGGGTTCCCGGCCCCTCCGCTGCTCCTGTGACACAGGGGAGAGGGGGCACGGTGCTGCCGGCGCCCCGAGGCACTCCACCCCTGGGGGTTCCTGGGGTGCCCCACCCCCTACGTAGTGGGCAGGGGGGGAGCCGCAGCACGAGGAACTGGAGGAGCAGGATCCAGTCCCAGGGGCCAAACGTGTCGATCTCCTGCATGCAAGCACTGGGTTCCCTCCTGCGCCTGGCGTGACTCCGTGTCCCCGTTGTCTTGCAGCCGGAAGGGAAAGGGAAGCGACTCCCCGAGGTGTACTGCATGGTGAGCCGCCTGGGCTGCTTCAACCTCTTCTCCAAGGTGAGCCGGAACCCGCCCCATACCGACCCCGTGGTCGCTCTGGTGCCTGTGATGGGAGCGGGCTGGGGCCGTCCCTCGTGGTTGCCTTTGAGAGGACCCTCGGGCAGGAGCCCTGGCTCGAGGCAGGAGAGTGAGCGTGGGCTGGAGCCCTGACTGCAGCCAGGGGTTGTGGTCGTGTGCCTAGAGACGCCCACCACGCCCTGCTCTGCCTTGCTCTGCAGCAGCGAAGCCACAGCACAGCAATGGGTAGTTGTTTCCCTGCAGATCCTGGACGAGGTGGAGAAGAGGCGAGAGCTATCCCCAGCCCTCGTGCACCCGTTCATGCGCAGCGTCATGGAGGCGCCTTTCCCTGCTCCCGGACGCACTATCGCTGTGAAGAGCTTCCTGCCAGGAGCAGGAAACGAGGTAATGACGGAGCCTGGCTGCCCGTGCAAGCTCCTGCTCTCGTGAGCCGGGCAGAGGGACAGAGGCCAGCTGTGCTGCGGGGCTGAGGCGGCCTGGGAACAGTGGCACAGTCGCTGTAGGATTTGCTTGGGTAGCAGCCTACCACCAGAAGAGGAACGCCAACGGAAATGGCTCTAGCTCACATAGGGAAGGGAAGAACCGGTGCGGTGCCCTGCCCCTGCCCCTGCCCCAGCTGTTCTCCAGAGGGGAGGGGAGCCCCCGCTGCTTCTCGATGCTCAGAAGAGGCTGCGCCACACCAGTCCCCAAGTCCCCCGGCCTGTCCCTGTGCTGCAACCTCGCTGCCCAACCCCGCTTCTCTTCGCTCTGCCCCCAGGTTATTGAACTGTGTCGCCCGCTGGATTCCCGGCTCGAACATGTCGACTTTGAGTGCCTGTTCCAGTGCCTCAGCGTTTGTCACCTCATTCGCGTCTGCGCCTCTCTCCTGCTGGAAAGGAGAGTGATCTTTGTTGCAGACAATCTAAGGTGAAAACCGAATCGGATGTCGCCTCCATCTCTGAGGGATGTCTGTTTTCTCAGTCCTTTTTCTGTACAGACTCAGGCTTGAGTCTTTCTAAAGCAGTTGTGTGTTCAAAGTGGCTGCCCTGAACCACATACAGGCCGCCTGAGGCCACCTGTGCGACTCTGAGGTCTGCAGACTACGTGTGTGTGGAAAGACCCAGAGGGTAGTTTTAAGTATTCTCCACGTGAGAATTGAACTGTGTTTGAAGTGCAAACATGCTAAAAGCTATGCGGACCTGGGATCAAAACAGAATGAAACAAGGGAGCATTTCCTTCAGCAGCAGCGTGCTCCTCTTGAGGAGTGGGTTGTGAGACCGAGGCAGGAGAGCTGCAGATCCGGGGATTCCTGCTCGGTTTGCTGCGGGAACTGCACGTACCCTGAGTACGGAGCATGTGTGTCCATTTGCAGCTGGCACCTGACCAGTGGGCTGACAGCTTGTCACTTGTTTTCTCTCCCTTTAGCACTTTGTCTAAATGCGGGCACGCTGTGGTTGCAATGCTTTACCCCTTCACCTGGCAGCACACCTACATCCCTGTCCTCCCAGCTCCCATGATTGACATTGTCTGCTCTCCCACCCCGTTCCTCATCGGCATTCTCTCCTGCTCCCTACCACAGCTTCAGGATCTGCCCATAGAGGAGGTGAGACGTGGAGGCAATGCAAGGGCTGGGGTGGGATGGCTCCTCTGTTGACAAGACAAAGCTGTTGGCCTGACAACAGAAGAGCTGTAAGATAAGCTCACAAGACACTTCAGAGCAAGTCTGTGACTTTCCAGCCACCTGTCAGTGTCCAGCCTGCTGGCAGTTACATCGCTTCAACTTGCTTTGTACGAGAGAAACCCTGCAGTGGGTCTGGGACTCGGCCGGTGCTCGGGCATGCTGTGGTGCAGAGAGAATCTTGGCCTGACTATGCTTAATGTGAACTCCTTTCCCCAGGTACTGATCGTTGACCTTTGTGCTGACAAGTTTCTGCAAGAGGTGAGTGGCACCGGTCTGTGAGATCACTGCGGGCTGCCCAGCAAGCGGAGCAAAGGGTTACCCCGTTGGGCTTTGCCAGATAACGTGTAGGACACCAAACCACATACTAGCCTGAGCTGACCTCAGTCTGCACAGCCCCAGGTCCTGTCTGCACCTTCCCTCTGACCCTCTGCTCGGGAGCTGGAGCTGGTCTGCGTGGGATGCAGGGCCCCTCAGCCCAGGTGCTTCTGCTTCCTTGGCTCTAGTTCCAGGTTGGCCCAAGTGCCTGTAAGTGCTTGCTGCGCAGAATGGGGACATTGGGCTTCCGTGTCCCCCTGGCATCACTGCCCTCCTGTTCGGGCTAGCTGAGAGTGGTGCTCTGACAACTCGGTCCACGTAATTTCTCTGCTTATATTTGGCCACCTTTGTGCCCTGTGCATGTACTTGAGGTTTCTGCCCAATTTTTCCACGAACGAGTGAGTAAGCAAAAGTCAGTGCCCACTTAGTAATTTATGCTACTCTCAGATGTTCTCCTTGTACTGACAATGCTCTGTAATTGGCAGACAACTTGCTATAAACACATTATGGCATTGTTGTTTGGCACCCGTAGCCATCTCCTGAGCAGAAATGAAGCAGCATTATTTGGATCTAATCATTCCAGTGCATTCGCGGAGCTCGTTGTTAATTTTAGAACGCTGGATGATTCAGTATTGCAGACTGGTTTGCTTTCCAGTAATAACGCTTATCAAACACCCGCTTCCCGAGCGTCACGCTACGCATTCCAGCGGCCCGGGAAGTGGGCCTGTATCGCCGTTTAGCTGAAGTGGAATTGGAACCAGGGAGATGTGGATGACTTTCCAAGTGAAAGAATGGGGCCAAGCGCCCAGGAGTTCCTGATCCCAATCCCACTTGGATCACAAAGCTGTTGCCCATTTTTCTTCAGGCTTCAGTCGTCTCCAATGCTACACTTTATAAACGCCCTTTCTGCAATGTGGTCTCTGTCATGGTTCACGTACAACCTTATTACTTTTCCCAGTTAAGAAGTCTTTTCCCTTTGCCTCACTTTTCTATCTTGCATTGCAGCCGATACATGAAAGCAGGTAGGCACAGGTATTAAAGGATCGATCTTTCACCAACACCTTGTCATTTCGGTTTTCCTTCCTGCTAGATTTCTCTCTTCTGGGACTACATAATGGGCATAGGAGACAGCACAAATCTCACTTAGTACTGACTTTGTGAGTGTAGGAATCTGAATGTAGCTGCCTTTGCTTGTCACTTCATTTCTGTGGCCACATGACACATGTGCTGTCCCCACACGTGGGCTCCATTTCATAGAGTAACTGCTCTGATCATTCAGGCACGTCACCAGCATGCCTTTCACCACTCCTTGTGAGAAGTCTGCCTGTAAGATCTTATGTAGACATGCTGTAACCACCATTTGTTTGGTTAGGTATCGGATGAGGATGAAATCCTACCTCCCAAACTCCAGGCTGCGCTTACCCAGATTTTGGAGGAGAGAAGTGAAATTTTATACCAAGAGCAGAATGACATACAAGGTAATTGCAAGACAAAATGTTGCTGCCTTATGGAGCCGGAGAGATTTGCTACAGCTCAGAAGAGAGAGACTGAACAGGCATAAATGGTGGCAATGGCTGACGACTGTGCATTAGAGCATAGCTTTTTGCTTTAGCGCAAAACCCTAATCCCTGCTCCTTTACTTGTGATCAGATGCTCAATATACCAAGGTGTGCTGCAGCCATGTGTAACAGCACCGGTTCTGGGGGCAGTTCTTTTGAGTAATTGCACAAAACAGAGATGGGCTTCTCCCTGTTTAATAGAGAAGTGGGATAGTACTTCAGACTAGGAGGTTGTGTGGGTCAAATGGCTTTTATATTGGCTTATCCAAAAAAGGATTGTAAAAGACAGCGAGTCCGGAAGGGTATTCTCAGGTCTGTGCTCAAAGAAGAGTCAGTCACTCAAGTTCAGGTATTGGTTTGTAAGTCTCTTGCAATTCCTGTACATTACAACCCATAGCAGTGGTCTTGGAGCACCCTTCCCCTGCTAGCACGCTGGCAACATGGCGAGATCGGGGTCGATCACAGCAGCACGTGATGGTGGGTGAACCCAGTCCTCTTCAGACAAGCGGTCTGCTGCTGCTGTGCAGGGCTTTGTGGAGGTAGGAAAGACTGCCCAGCCATGCAGGCAACGGGAAGTGGTGACACTGGTTTCCCTCTCCCCATAGGCGATGCAACTCTGGCCTCCCTCGTGTCTGAAGCCTTTGTGTGGTTCTTTGTGGAGATCGTCGGGCATTACTCCCTGCACATGAACGTCACGGAGAAGGGGGAGCGGGTATTCCAGCGAGAGCCGTTCCGGAAGTCCCATACCTCGCGCAACGTGCGCCACTTCCTGGACCTGTTCATGGAGACACAGATGTTTGCAGGGTTCATCCAGGACCGGGAGCTCCGCAAGAGCGGGGTCAAAGGTAAGGCCCGTCTTTTTGCTGGCGCAGGGGCCACTTGTACAAAAGACGAGAGCAATGTTTGCATCGGAGGACTCGGAAAGGATCGTTTTGTTGGATTCTAAATCCTTTCAGACGTCTGTTCCGATGAGCCTGAGGGGAACCGGCTCGTAGTCGGGATCCATGTAGTGCTCTGTGTCTTGGCCGCTCTAATATGAGAAGCTGACAGCTTTTTTAAAGTTTCTACTAATCCAATTAAAAGTGATCTGGCTGAGCAAAAATGTCTCCCTCGATGGCAGGATTTGTTTTTGCCATCCCGTGCCGGGAGCAGGAGATTGCTCGTGCAGAGCAGGGCTAAAGTAGGCTCCTAAAATCTTCTAGCGACTGAGGACGTGGCCTGCTCCGGTCTTTTGTGCGCTGCCCTACGTGCGGCTCAGTGGTCGTCTTTCTTTCGTAGGCCTGTTTGAGGTCCGTGCCTTTGAGTATTTGGAGGCCATTCCCGAGACTGAACCAAGCGGGATGAACAAAATTCTCCGCAGTCTGGGTAAGTTCTGCCTTGCTCGTCTATGTGTTCATGCTGATTACGTAACATATGACCGAAGGATGGGCCCGCTCCGCTTTGCGCAGTTTCCACGAGCTGGTGGTGCCCAGCCCCGGGCTCCGAAAGGTTTATGCTCTGGCCGCCGGCCGGAGGCTCGGCATCTCTGCGTGCGCGGGGGAGATCTGGTCCGCCCAGACCGCGCGCGCCGGCAGAGGGCAGGGCGAGAAGCCTCGACGGCTGGACTGACATCCGCTGCGGCTGGAGCGTCTGCA
>NW_005842873.1:339412-343613 GCF_000455745.1 Alligator sinensis
GCCGGAGCTGGGAGCCGGGCGCTGTGCTGTCCCCGCAGGTACGAGCTGCCGGCTCCCTCCTCCGGCCAGAAGAACGACATCACGGCCTGGCAGGAGTGCGTCAACAACTCGATGGCCCAGCTGGAGCACCAGGCGGTCCGCATCGAGAACCTGGAGCTGATGTCTCAGCACGGCTGCAACGGCTGGAAGGTGTACAACGAGTACGTGGGCCTTTCCTACCACCAGCCCAGCTTGCAGCGCCCCCGCCGGCTTTTACGTAGGCGTCTTCACCGCAGTAACGGCAGCTTCCTAGCAGTCGCTTGAGCACCTGCCTCAGACCCACTGCACAGCCAGAGCGGGGGGCGTGGGTGGGTGAAGAAAACCCGTCCGGCCTTGCTTGCTGACGCTAGCAGTGGTTACACGGGTCTGGCACCTAGGTCCTCTCTTTGCGTCTCTGCGTCGCCTGGCGGAGTGGCGCCCGCATGCCTCCAGCGCTGCTTCGCATGTCCCCGGCCTGCTCGGGGAGCCTGGCTCCAAGAAATCAGCTCTCGGCGCGCGTTCCTCTCGGCAAGGTCCCCAAATCTAGCAGAACGGTAACTCCACTTAAGACCGCCTTTACAGCGGGGAAATCCAAATCCCTGCAGTTATCGCGGGAGCCAGTGAGAATGGCTTCCTTCAGGGATTCACCCGCTGTGATCTGTGGAGCCACTCCTGGTAGTTAGCAGGGTGCGGGACATGTTGAGAATTCAAGTAACAGTCAAGTCGGAGGAATTCCCAATACTTGTGAGCCCGTAAATTAAAACTGAAACAAATTTATGTGCTTGAGGCTTGAAACAAAACTTGGCAGCGTAACCTGGGAGCTCATCAGTTGAAAGTGTCAGGGGGGAGAGGTGTTTCCAGATGGGCAAAACCCCATCACATTATTACTTGATCAGACTCCAATAGCAGGGGACTAAAATCGATGATCTTGGAGTCCGTTTCTGTTCTGTTTCTCTAAATCATGCAGGCTACTATAAGATGATTGCATGAGATGTGCGTGCGTGTTCCAGGTGAGGCCTGCAAACATTGGACACCCTGGCCTACGTGGTTACTGTGATGAGCAGTTTGCTTGCTTCACTTTCGAGCAGTTTTACTCAACCTTGTTCCCCAGCGGGCCAGATAGGCAGTGCCCGGTGCTTCTGTGGGCTGGATCTGGTGCCCCACCTGGCAGGAGTGGCCCGGCCCAAATACAGCTGTGCAGCAAGAAGTGGGGGTGGGAATTTGGCAGCGGGGGGGTGGTGCCGGTATTAATGGCCACTATTCCCCAGCCGCCAAATTTCCTGACCTGTGGGAAGCTCTGCAGGCCAGATGCTTTGTGGGCCAGAAGTTGAGCACCCCGGGTCTAGAGTAATGAAAGGGAGACTTGCTGGCACCTCTACTTCTGAGCTAATGGTGTTTCCTAATGTTGTTTTTATGCTTTTCATTTTGCTATTAGACATCTAGTTCATATGATAGAACAAGCCCAGAAAGAACTGCAGAAACTGAGGTAAGAACAGCTATTTCCCATTCTCCTTCTAAATCTTGGACAAAATTTTAATATAGCCTTCATCCTTGGGCTGTTGCAGTGGCTGTAGAGATGAGGACCTAGTCTTGTCCTGAAACTAAGTGTTTGAATTAGTCCTTCGTGAAGAAAAGCTAACCTTGGTTGCTTGTGGAGATGAACTTGCACTGGTGGACTTTTTTTTTTCCCCAGACTCCAATTTTCTTGACACATGGTACATGGATGTGTGATGGCTTCTGTGTGGTATGCTCTCTAGTTATGCTGATTGGAGCTATAGCATTGAGTAGATACCTAGATTGGTCACTAGGAGTATGTAAAGCACAGGGATATCTGTTGGCATTTGATTGATCACATTAGCAATCCAGCTAAAATGCCTTTGACAGGCAACACCAGTTAGACAGTTGCATAAATATACTGTAAAAAATATAATGTTCCAAATGGTCTCCGTGTGCATTCCAGGGTGTTCTGTACTTGTGCTTTAGAGCATCTCCGTAGCCTGCATGAGGATGGGGCAGCTTAGTGCTCTTGGCCACCTTTACTTCTGCCCTGCATGAGCAGTAGCCTGATGTTTCACTTCATGAACTTTTGTGCACACGTTCTCCTTATTTTTCAGGTTTAGCACGTGTGCAAGTCTATACTGGGCCTTGTGCTTCAATGCCTGGTACTCTGCATCTGATTTACTTGGGGTCCTTTCCCAAGAGCATTATGAGGATGGTGGGCTGCTTTCCAAGTACAGCAGCTCCTTCTGCTTTCAAGGAAGCAGACAAGGCAAATGCAGTTGTGTGGTTAAAGAACCTGTAATGTTTTCTCATAGGAAAAACATTCAAGATCTCAACTGGCAGCGTAAAAACATGCAACTTACAGCTGGGTCTAAGCTACGAGAGATGGAGTCAATGTGAGTACTCAGCCTTCCCCACCCCCCCACCCAAATGTATATTCTTCATGGCTTTAGGTGCTTTTACAGTATTGTCGTCACCATGCAAATGTGTTATAAGCAGAGACTGAAGTGCCCAGAATAGCTGCTGGGGTAACGCAAGGGTGGGTGACTGAAGCTGTGAGCAAAGCTGTGGGAAGGAGAAGGGCGTATCAGCAATCTGGAATGGCCTACAAATTTAAATTTATTCTCAAGCTTTGTCATCTAAGATGACAGCGGGATTTTTATTTATTTTTTGGTGTTCGGAGGAGACTTATCCCCTTGTGTGCCATGTAAACCCTGACCTGTGGTTTAAAAGAGGTACAGAGACAGAATTTTCTATAATTCTGGTTCGTGCTGGATGGCCTCGTGAAACACCGGGGAACTGTCCGATTTAAGACTGCTCAGAACAATAATTCTTATAATTAAATAGCTGCATCGTTTAGAATAGTCAGAAACAGTATTCAGCCAAGCATTTTTGTCTCTTGTTTTCAGGTGGGTGTCTCTGGTCAGTAAAAACTATGAGATTGAGAGAACTATTGTGCAGCTTGAAAATGAAATCTCACAGATTAAGCAGCAGCATGGGGAAGCGAACAAGGAGAACATCCAGCAAGACTTTTGAAGGTCTGGCACTGCCGCACATCTACCGCTATTCCTGGGGAAGCTGCATGGCCTTGGGCTCCTATACTTAGGGGTATGTAGTGAAACAGGAAGACAAGTACTGTGCTCAGGTTGTTTTTTTTAAGTCTAGCAGGAGGTGGAACAAGTCCAGGGAAAGTTCTGCTCCATGGACTGACGGTGCGATTAAGTGTAATTTAAAGTGTCTGAATGTCACATGTACATTAGTTCTTGGACTGAACATGTTTCAATCATTTGTATGTTTTTATTCTTGAAATAAACGTTTTGTTTTCTTCCAATTTATTTGGTTTTTGCTGCTGCACAAATCTGAGCATTTTTGCGTGCTAAACCTCACCAGTAATGCTTGAGTGCATGTGAACTGCTATCAGGCACTAGAGGGCACAAGAGCATTGGAGTCTCTCAGTGGCACAAGTTGTTTCTTGGCATGGAGTCCTGAGCCTACGGCGGGAATTCTTTGCTGTGATGATAATCACCGCCCTGATTCCGCAGGGAGCCTGTGCTGATCTCTCTGGACCAGCTGCCCTTTGCATACTCTGACAATTGTCTAGCAGGTCCAGGGGTTGCCATTATCGTCTCACTTGTTCTCTGTTAGATGCGTTTTAATCCTTGCTAAAGACTAGAAGGCATCTGTGCCTGGTGCTGTACAAACGTTAAGGGCAAAATCCGGATCCGTTCCCCATAGCCCAACTTTCTTAAACCCTGTCTTGGGCATACGCTACAGGAAAAAATGTCCTCCCTCCCGGCACAGGCTGCGCCTCAAGAACAAGTAACGGTGCTTGTTCGGCATGAGTCAGGGTTGTTAGCAGAAGTGGAGCTTGCGCTGCGCGCAGGGGAAGGATTACCCTCCCAGTTCTGCAGCAACTCGCCATCGCGCAATCCTGATCGGAGTTTGTCTTAGTCCGTTTTGCTCCTAGCACAGCAGTGGCCGCAGCTTGAAAGGAGGTAAGCGCTTGTAGGTGAGGTGGGCACAGGGGAGGGAGGTGCCAAACATCACAGCGCTGCTGGCGGTGCGGGGCGCGGCCCGCGCCCCTCGCTTCCAGAGGAGCGGGGTCGGGGTCGAGGACGCGCAGGCAGGGAGGGGGTCCTGCCGCCGGCACGTGGGCCCCGGGCGCGGGGTGGCCCCCCGCGCA
>NW_005842873.1:344146-364567 GCF_000455745.1 Alligator sinensis
CGCCCCTCCAGACCGCTGGCCGCCTGCCCGAGGCGCGCGGTGTCGCCACAGAGCTGCGTCGTGGCCCCTGCGATCCGCGCCGCGCGGCACCGCACTCCCCTACCCTGCCGGGAGCGGCTCTGTCCTCTCTGCGCCCACACGGGCGCGGGCGCTGCCCCGGGACAGCTGAGCGCCAGGACGCAGCTTCCAGGCAGCTGGACCAGCTGTTGCGGTGGCAGCTGACGTGAGCCCTGGGGTTTCGCGGTGCTCCGGCCGGGGGCTCCATGCGTGCAGCCCGTCGCACTCTGCTCTGTACACACGCACGTGTGCGCAGCCCCTGCTTGCTCGGCAGCGTATTCAGCGTGTTCGCTGCTGTCCGAGCGTGCAAGGACTCGCCTTTACTTTCTGTCCTGAGCGGCTGGCGAGAACAGGCGTCCGGTCCCCCCAGGGCAGCAGGCCCATTTCCTCTGAGGGCTCCCTGAGGGTTTGTGGGGTTCTCCGTGGCGGAGCTGTAAGGTCCAGTGGTGGTGCTGGTCAGACTGGGGTTTGCTAGCGGAGAGCAGCCCCTCGAGAGCACCATGCCGGTGAAGCCCAGATTGCTGCAGCACGGCCGTGGGGAGAGGACCCAGGGCTCGGCGGCCAGGCTTGGGTTTGTCGCGGTCGTACCAAAGTGGGGCGTGCGCTCAGTACCCGTGGGGGCGTCCCCGCCCTGCCTGGCAGCCGCAGTGCCGTGGCAGACCGGGATGCTCGCTTGTTCCTGCGGTGCTTTCACTTTCAGAACAAACTAGGAAATTAGTGAAATTAATAGTTGTTGTTTTTGTCTTTTTCTGAAAGTTTGTCCTGCATCCCTTGCTAGGCTGCTTATCTCAGCCCTCGCTCTTTACTGCCTTAAAGTAGTGATTTTCAGCCGGGGCACAGGGCGCCCTGGAGCGACACCAGACCCTTTGAAGGGTGCTGTGCGGTGTGAAGAGATAAGCCAGGTATGAGGAGATAAGCTAAGTAGATAAAGGCAGGCTCGGGTGTGTCCCTGCCTGGGTAATCCCCCCACCCTGGCTGCCCAGCCATTGTAATATATAAACTCACTTTTTTGAAACTGGGTGTTGCTCAATTTGCAGACGTTGTGGCGGGGTCTCAAATCCAAAAAAGGTCCGGAACCAACCACTGCCTCCAAGCAGTGCAACGTACGCACAATTTCACAAGCTGGCTCGGGGTGTGGTGGGGGCAGCTGGGGAGGATGGTCGGGTTTGCCCGACTCTGGAATCGAGACAAGTGAAGATGGTTAGTCCATGGTTCCCTGGGAGTGAGCGGTGTGAGGGACTTCCACCCCTTTCCCACATGTTGAAACTGTGACCCAGACTTTTTTCCTGCTCTGCTAGAGGAGTGACTTGAAGCCTCCTGCCCACCTCCTTTTCCTTCAGGCGCTTTATGCTGCTGACTGTAGTACTGTGCTGTTTAATGAAGTTCACACCCTGCGTTGATGATGAATTGTTACCGAATGTTGTGTTACCAAACAAGCACAGAAATGAACGGAAAGGATGCTTCTTCGTTAAGTTACTACAACGGAAGAACAGAACAGAAGGTCTGTGGAGCTTCGTGTTGGGTCACAGATGAGGTCTGATCTTTGCTGTTCTTGCTGTCCAGCTACACGGTTTGCCTCACAGGTTACTGATCACCTGCGCTGCGGTCTGCACCCTGCAAGTGGTCTAGTTTAAATCACTGGTGTCAAACTCACCTTGCATCCTGCGCTGGCTCTGGACCCTGGGGCTTCCAGGCCAGATCCAGCTTGGGACACGCAGTGGCAGCAACTCTGGTTCTGGCACGGGGGTTACAGTGGCACTGGCTCCAGCATGGCATGGCCATGGGACCAGTGTCTGAGGCGCTGGGGCCGCAGCAGTAGTGACAGACAGAGCTACCTGGGCTGCATCATCCCTGGCTTGCACTGCTGTGGCCAATCGCCGCGTGCACCAGGGTCCGAGGTCCCTGGAGTCTGCAGCAGGCCATGCCTCTTGCCCCACAACTTCTGGTGGCCTACCAATAGCCCAGCAGGCTGGATTGAATGGCTCTGTGGGATGGATCTGGCCCACAGGCAGTGCATTTGGCACCCCTGTTTTAAGTGGGGAAAAGAAAAGAGCCCGTTTCAGCGGAAAGCTCAGCATTTCAGAAAGCCAGGGATCGTCCTTCCTTCCCTGAGAGGATAGGTTGTTTTGAGGCTTCCACAGTGTTTCACTGAGGTATTTACAATCTCTCTTAAGAAGATTATCCCCGTAGGGAGAACGTACCATTCTCCCAGTCCCTTCTAAACGTCACAGAGGGGCAGGCCTTCATCAGACTACTGAAATCTGCAACCAGCTGTGAGTGTGAGCTTTCAGAAAGTTCCAGGGAAATATAGGGAATGGGATAAAATGCACGTGTATGTAGAGATGTTTTTAGTGACTGCTGCCATGTGCAGCACAGTCAACTGTGGTTGCTCTGAGAGTAATCTTGCGTTTATGTTGTCTCTTGCGTGCTTTCTGTTTCCACCGTAACGTGGGCGTTTTGCTTTTGGGACCGTCGGACCATAGTTGTGGACATCTTATGAATGTGTGCAAAACTTGAATTCTTTTTATGGTTAAAAGGGGGAAACAAAAAGTTCTTGTTGGTGGTTTTTTGTTGTGTTTTTTTTTTAATCTAGGAGATCTGGTACTCGGGTAGGTCGAGGTCTTAAATTTAGTGAGCTTGTTTGTAAACAGTGTCAGTCAATTAATTAAAGGAGATTCAAGATAAACATTAGTAAGAAATATTTTTGTTAAAGAGGGAGGCCACTAAAACTATAGAAATGACTAGTAACTTGAGCTTGAATTCTGATTGTTCATATTTTGTGCGAGTCGGAGACTGAAGTGGTCTCATGTCTTTGCTCTTGCCCAAAGAGAGGTACGCAGTGGGTTGAAGTTTAGTGAAGGTTTATCTCTATAAACATGTCTGGGAGCTTCTTTTTTTTTAATATTGTATGTCTTAAATAACGGAATCTAGGTTTCTGCATCTGAACTAATAGCACATACTGTTTGTTACCTTAGTAAGATTTTAGACATTGGGGTACTTATTGTCTAGCTTCAGCGTTATAAGGATCACCTAAGATTGCTGTATGTTACAGGTTTCCTGTCTGCTTACTGAAGAGCATTTCCTGGGCTGTCCATCCTTGCATGGGTCATTGTGCAGGTGCATCTCTGCCTTTCAGGATTGCATATCATCCTGTTGGCAACTTGAGGGTTGTTTAACTGGACAGATGCAAGCAGACAGGCGCTCTGGAGTAGAATTGGGAGCTCGTTTACATCGGATATCTTTTGGTTGATTTCAGGGCAATAGACCCTCTTTTAGTGACATGTCAGCTGGACTATTTAGTAGCTGAAATTAGTGTGTCTAGCCAGATGCACATGTACGAGCCCTTAAGTCGTGAAGAAAAATGGTATTTTGCGTGTGCAATATCTACTCTCGTGCATTTTGGCATTCTCGGCTAATATATTAAATTTGGCAAAGGCCTCATTCCTCAAAGGAATACACTCATGCCAAGTTTCAACTTCAAAACGGAAGTTTGAGTTACTAGATTGCATGAGTGTTTGAAAATATTTCCTGAAGTACGGAACGCTCTTTGCATTAAGAAATGCAGACCTCGGGGATTTTTTTGAGATTCCTCAAAATATACTTACCTTTGAGTTGAGAACCAGCACGAGAAACTTGCATTCCTAAGGATGCATTTGTGTGAAGAGAGGCTTGTAATTGAAGTGCCCCTTCAAGCACGATGCTTGCTTCGTGCTAAGTGGTTCACAACATGGGTTTTGAGGGATATATTGATATAAGTCTGTAGAAGTTTAGGGTGGTGTGCTAATTCATGCCATGTCTTGTATGAATGAATGAAGGAAGAACCAAGCCACTGTAAGGCAAATGTTGAGGATTATATTAAATCAGTCTGTTCTCAGAAATGGGCTTTACCAAAATGTATGCGGTTGTATTTGTCTCTGTCACTTCCCTGTTTGTACCCTCTGTTGTCCTTAGTGACACAGGAAACAAGGAAAGAGATGTTTGTCGTTTTAACTTCAGAAGTGTTTGGTGTGATAGGCTAATAAAAGAGCCACATGGAGCTGATACAGAGGAAAAAGTTTGCTTACCGTATGTAAATGCATTAAGTTACCATGGTTCAGGGTCTGGGCTGGTTACTTCTTAGGGGAGATCTGCAAAAGCAAGCAAACAAAACCCCAGCCTGGAGTGTTGCAGCAAGTAGCCCTGGGGGTTGCACAGGTGGGAGTTTTCCTTTTTGAGTTCAAGAAACAAGCACGCTTGTAAAGGGCGCATGTTTGCCTGAAGAATGGGGTCTTTCTGTGGATTCATAGAAGAGGGCCCTGAGCCCTTGTGATGAAGATGATGCCACTCTTTATGAAGAGTAGGAAGGGCTAGCCCTTCAACTCCCGCCTAAATTGGAACTTTGAACATAACCTTACTTGGCTCTCTTTCACTGTCAAATGGAGAAGTTCTTCTTCCCTTATGGACAAACTGTCCTGTAATGTTGCTGGTGTAGTGGCTGCCTTTTAGTGGCTAGTAAGTGATCAGTAAGGGTTGTATTTATACGTGTACAAGTCGCACGTATTTAAACTGTGCACATGCAGTTATGGCTTATGCGTCTGAGGCTTGGTGAGTGTGCAGTAGAAAGCAAAGGACGCTGATAGCACATCAGCATGCTAGACCTGCCTCCTTCCCCGTGAGTTTGTCTGTTCACTTTAGCAGTTGTTTTGAGTACACACTGCAGCCGCCTTCCTGCACTTTTCCCATGTCCCACAAAAATTACTTCAAGGCGTGATTTTATAGAGTGGCTGAATGACCAGAATGCAATACTGCTGTTGTATAATAAAACTTCTCCTGCTGCACCTTTTCCTTCATCCAAATAGGACTGCTTATCTGAAAATTAAACATTTTTTCATCTGAGATGTTTCATCTCAGAAGTTGAAGGAATAACTTCTAGTCTCTAAAATGTGGGTTTATTTAGAGAGCTGAAAACGGCCTTGCTTCCCACCCTGAAGTTCTAAGTAGATAATTTGGTGTGATATATGGAGGCTTAAATCTCATCCCTTTGTTGTCCCGTGTGTTGTCCATAGTCCGTCCCCCGTGTCCTCCCTCCCCGTGTGTGGACAACTTGCTAAAAAGATAGTGACAGTTCTTCAGAAAGTGACATGCATCCCCTTCATCCGTCCTTCGGTAGATTGTGCTTTGCATAATTTTAGCAAGCCAAAGAGAGCATTTAAATAAAACGTTTGACCCCCCCAACTCTGTGTTTCCATGGCCTTTGGGCGCCTGTACACATGCAAATGCTCTGGACTGGGTTTACTCTGGGCTAAACTCACCCCAGGCAGACGTCTGCATGTACAGGGAAGCAGAAGCAGATTTGCTGTTCATGGCAGCAGTATGCTCCTGCAGCAGCCAGGGGCAGCTCTAGGCTTCCCGTGTGTGCCTGCCCAGGGGGCTGGTGCTGGGATCATGGGTCCAGGAGACAGCTGTCCCCTGCCCCCAGGAGCTGCCAGGGTAGGCTCTGCCACCGTGGGGACAGTGTCCCCCTGCCCTGGCAGCAGGCAGCTCCCAGCCCTCACTCCACAATCACAGTTGCAGAGCTGGGAGATTCCTATCTGCCGGCCATAGCTCTGCAGTCGTGGGGCCTGAGCTTGGGAGTTTCTTATCTCCCAGCCTGGGCCCTGCAACTGCGGAGCTAGGGCCGGCAGACGAGAATCTCCCAGCCCCCGCTCCCTGATCGTACTCGTGAAGCGGCGGCTGGGAGCCCCATGTTGCAGGGGCAAGGGGACATTGTCCCCTCAGAGGCTGTGGTGGTGGGCAAGGAGCAATGTCGCACCCCCTGCTGCCCAACTGACCAGGAGCACATTTAGTCCATCAGCTGTCTACATGTGCACTACTGTGCAGGAAGTAATCATGAGTAAATTTGCTGCTTGCTTACTGCACAGTAATTTGATCTAATCTCAAGTAAAGCATCTCATGTAGATGTACGCCCTTCAGTACTAAATGTTTGTTAGAGATGCTCTTACTCTCTGTTTTTATTGGGGGATACTAATGGGTATGAGAGTTTTTTAAGACAAGTAGTGAAGCTAGCTGTCCTATAAAAAAAAGTTCTTCTGTACTCTACTGTGTATGTACAACTGGACTTCTCTGTAATTCACACTAAAGGTAGCTCCTCAAATGCTGGGGAAAAGCCAAAAAAGCAAATGTAGTTAAAAATACGATTCGGCCTTTAGAAAATTCCATGCGAGGATCTCAGAACTCAAGGATTTTTGTGTCCGAATGCTTATGTAAAGCAAGTAGTATTTCCATTTTACACGTGGCGAAAGTGGACTATGTAGGGTAAGTGCCTTACGTTCCACAAAGTCTGTAGGGTGGCTGGGAACAGAACGGTTTTGTTCAACGTCTTCATCAACAACCTGGAAGATGGGATGCAGTGCACCCTCAGCAAGTCTGCAGATGAGGCCAAGCTGTGGGGAGCAGTACATACACTGGAGGACAGGGCTAGGGTTCAGGGTGACCTCAACAAATTGGAGGATTGGGCCAAAAGCAATCTCATGAGGTTCAACAAGGACAAGTGCAAAGTCCTGCACTGAGAAGGGAACAGTCCCCTGCCCCGGTGCGGGCTGGGGACTGACGGGCTGGGCAGCAGCTCTGCAGAAAAGGACCTGGGGTGACAGCAGGCAAGAAGCTGAACAGGAGCCCGCAGCGTGCCCTTGTTGCCAAGAAGGCTGCCGGCATCATGGGCTGCGTTGGTAGGGGTGTTGCCAGTAGGTGTGAGGTAGTGATTCTTCCCCTCTGCTCAGCACTGGGGAGGCCACATCTGGACTCATGGTCCCTTCCAGCCCCCATCCCAAGCCCGCCAATTTTGCTGTGGCTTGGGATGGTCTAGATGCTCTTACCGTAACTTGTTTTTCTTGTGCCATCCACAAAGAAGCTTTTTAAATATTTTTGTTGTTTTAACTTTGGAAGCTTTTGAAGCACACGATCTTGATTTGCTTCAAGAGAACAGTATGGCAGTGGTCTGTAATCGTACAATATGTTACCTGATGACGTGGTAGCGTGCTAGAGTTCTTAATTTATAGTCGCAGAGGAAGCGTGTGGTCAGTCCCATGTAAAAGTAGGACAGTCTTTTAAACTTCATTGTAATTTAGATTTTTGGGGACGGGAAACATTTTTCTTCCTCTGGCTTCATGAGTAAAATATTACGTCCCGTCCTAAAACGTACTTCACGTTTTTACCAGAAAATTAACTTTTCGTTGCATGTTAAGGTTTGATGCGAGTATTCCTTTCTTCCTATGAAATAACCCTATTTTGACAGTTTTCTCAGTAAGGAACTTTGTCCTTGGGAGAGTATAACTTGGTTTCCCAAGAGCTTAGATACTGAGTTACACTGCTGTATCTTCAGGCTAGCAGAGTTGGGGACACGAGATGAGGTGTTGTGTGTAGTGTTACTTACAGTATTTGAAAGCTAGCACTGAAAATGAAATAACCGGCAAGCGGAGAAGTTAAGGGTTTTTTAAAGACGTTATAATCCACTAAATAGAATATTGTGCTGGCTTTACTGAATATACACAGTTTTGTAAATGTAGTGCTTCAAAGAAAGTCCTGAGGCACCTCGTCTTCATGGCTTGGGTGCACACTTCCCGTGTAGTCCTGTTGTTGTTTGTCCTATTGTAGCTTCTTGTGATCTGAAATAGTTACTTGTTTTGTCTCTTTTATTCACGGGCAAGTTTTTTGCCCCATCTTTTAAAGGGCCTTGACTTTCTAATGCTACTGTATCGTGTGAACATGCGCTTCAGATGGGAACCCAAGAAGCACTTGAATACTGTGCCTGAAAATTGTGAGGCTCAATCCCCCCCTCCGCACGCACGCGCTTTGTCATCTGCCTCGTGATTTAGCGTAGGAGAGCTGCTGTCGTAATAAGGACGGGTTTTTGCTGCGATGTTTCATTTTGTCACAGGGCTCCTTAACGTGCTTTAGTTATCGCTGGTCAGTGAAAGTGCTTTGCTTTGCATATCTAGACCATTGGTTTATTACAGCATCTCTCCTGGAATTATCACCTGTTCGTCCATAGCTAACTGAGCTGAGCTTTCGTTTGTGAGGACAGTCCCAAAGATCTCGTTGCTTGGGAGACTCCCAGACATAAATGAGCAAGCACTTCTTGTTCATTTGGGCACTGACATTGTTGATCGTTTCTGGAGATAATCACTGTTACAACATCATTGTCCTGAGCATGTGTTGACACTGCAAGGATCTTACTAACTTCCTCTGCTGCCCTGGAGTAAGGGCGCTGCTTCTGTTTCAAGTACTCTGGGGAGGCTGTTATTAATTCTGAAGCTTGTCTATGTGGGCACGTTTTTAAAACGGATTACTTTAACCTGTCTGAGGATCTCCATGGAGACAGGAGCCTAGCCTTATTTGAAAGCTCCGCCCTTCAAGAGGGATTTCCTTGCCGAATTTAAGGTTGGATGACATAGGTTTTAACGCGGTATGCGAGTGTCTTGTCTGTGATTCCTAGTGGGTTTTTTTTCCAATTTCCAACGCGCATTGCGTATCGTAAATCAAGTTGATGTTGTCCGTACCCGGTTCATTTCTTTGCAGGTACCGTTACAACTCGCTGAGAATTTAGCTATGATTCAGGAAACCCCCGCGGCACTGAGGCGTACCTTGGAAGAATCGATGACTAGAGCATAAGCCAGTATTTCCGAATGATAGAATTGTGTAGTTGTTAGCGGTTGTACCCGTGCTCTAAATATTCCCTGCAAGAGGGCCTGGATGTGCAGCTGATAATTAGTGACTTGAAACCTGCATGTCTGTTGTAGTCTTATCCTTCCTTCCAAACCATCCTTTTTGAGCATGCTTCAAAACTGTGAGCATTTCACTACAGTTATACCCCTTATTCAACCACCTTTCCGTGGAGTAGTTCATGGTAGGCAGCCTCCAGGTTTTTGAAGGCAGGGAATGTTGTCATGCCGTAGCAGGGTTTATGGAAACAAACTGAGTAGTGTGACACCCATTTCTTTCAGGTACGTGACCCATTAGTTTAAATGTAATATCTTCCAGAAACTTTTCCTGCCATGGTTTGTGCCCCTGGGTTTAGTTCTTGATGTGTTTCGCAGGGGCAATTACTTAACTGATCTCCATTGACAAGTCAAGGTCATCTTTTTCTGTAGGCTAGTTCTGCTCGTCTTCAGGACACCTAACAGAGCAGACTTAAAAGTCAAGAAGTCATTTGAATGTCCTTCCATCAGTTTATCTTGGGTTTCTTCCCCTTCTCTGGTGCATTGGGTGCCATTCAGACTTCTTCACGGACAGTACGGCAAGACTACTTCACTGACAATACAGGTTGATTTTGTGTTATTCAGAAGTCGGTGAAAGACTTCACATGTTGCACTGCAGTTCATAAAAAGCGGGATTTGTCCACTGGAGGGGGAAGGCCTCTTTATCAGCTTGCCCCTTTCCAAAAGCTTTGGCTGAAATCCTGCTGTGCCTGGACCTGTTCAGGTTTGTAACGATGATGCTGTTAATCTTAGTTCGGTTTTCAACTACCTGATCAAATTAATCAGCTTGAAGATGGTTTTATATGTGTATTCGGATTATTATATTTTCCTCTTAATCAATATGCCAGAATCATAAAGGTTTTCATTCTATTTCCCCCCCCTCAAAACTAAAGACAGGTGCAATTTTTTGTGTTGCAGTTGGTGTCATCAGGTGTCCAATATGCCGCCAAGAATGCAGACAAATCGACCTTGTGGACAACTACTTTGTGAAGGACACATCAGAAGCACCGAGTAGCTCTGATGAAAAGTCAGAACAGGTGAGGTTTTTCTCCATTTCTTGCTGAAAGTCGTGTCCTCCTTGGTGCATGTGTTTTGTACGTCGCGTCATCTAAAGAAACAAAGCACTTTTACTGCTTTTTATTTAGATTCAGTGAAGACCGTATGGGGAAAGAGTATCTCTCCCTGACTTTTGTTTCTGCTTTTAGGTGTGTACCAGTTGTGAAGATAATTCTAGTGCTGTTGGTTTTTGTGTGGAGTGTGGGGAATGGCTGTGCAAGACGTGCATAGAAGCTCATCAGCGAGTAAAATTTACTAAAGATCATATGATCAGAAAGAAAGAGGATGTCTCTTCAGGTAAGCTTGCTGATGTCTTACTTAGCCACCTGTAGCGTAGGAATAAAAACCATAGTCAATTCTTCTGTGTACGTGTGTCATGGGAAGGATGAGCTGAATGCTGATCGGGAGCGTAAGCTTCCCAGAAGGATAGGGACAGATCCAGATCAGTGTAACTGGCGCTGCCTGAAGAGTGGAGGAAATTTCTAGGTGTGAAATGAGCTGAAAATGGCTTGCTCTGATAATGCTTCATTAAGTGAAAGGTTTCATGATGGAGTGTGTAAATACAGAAAATGAAAGGGGGCGAGGCTGTCACCTGGTAGAGTTTGGTCAGGAGAGCGTGAGGGGCACCCCTTTAACAAAGGAATTGATTTGCCTGCGCAGTCTGTACCATGCCGGATGTCCTTCATGACAAAGCTTTTAGTGCCGTGGAGTCTGTCCAGCTGGGGTAGAGTGAATAGCCTTCTGATCCGGCCGATGCATCAGTACAGTTATTAACGAAGTCTCTACTTCGGCGCTTTTCTGGTTCCCTTTGCCAGTAGGAGCCAAGGGCACTTCTGGGGAACTGGTAGTTTTCTTTAAGAATGGGTGAGGTCAAACGCCAACACTGTTGCATGTGCTGATATCCATGTTTACTTGTAGCCTGTGAGCCAGGACCACAAAGTTAAAGGTTCTTCTCTACAGCCCTTTATATGCTGGGGGTTACCTGCCAGAGGCTTTCATGAAGGCTGGAGGTAGCCTGTGGCCCTGGTACAGTAAACTAAAGGATGTCACTGTGGCATCAGCACCGTTAAGCAGAGGTGGAATTTGTGGTACGCTTCTAGGACCATCACAGTTTGTTCTTTCATAGTTTCATACTAGCTAGGGTCAGGAGGGACCTGAACAGATCATCTAGCCTGACCTCCTGCCACAGGCAGGAACGAATGCTGGGTTCACAAGACCCCAGACAGGTGAGCGTCCAACCTCCTCTTCAATTTGCTCAAGGTAGGAGCGAGGACCACTTCCCTGGGAAGTTGGTTCCAGATTTTGGCCACCCTAACTGTAAAATATTGCCTTCTGATCTCGAACCTAAACCTGTTCTCCATCAGCTTATGACCATTGTTATTTACTACCTGCACTTTCAGTTAGCACAGTTGTGCTAAATTACACGCATGAACGATATAAAATTGCATATTTAAATTGGAAGTGTCAGTCCTTTAAATTATCGTTCTGCTTCAGAGTGCACAACTTAGTGGAATAAAATAGGGACAATCCCGCTCTTCTTAGTGCTGTCCCCAGGGTGTGCCTCACAGCTCTGCCTTTGATTCGTTTCCTTGCAAACAAGGGCAAAGAGCTGTCACTTAACAAGTGTTGAGCCTACAGAACCGGGATGTATTGTCGGGCGGTAATTAGGGCAAGACAGACAGGTGTAGATATCGTGCTTGGAAAACAGTGAGGACATGTAACTGAACTGTGTGGTTGCCGTTTTGACCATGCTGCAGGAACTCCTGGCTGTGCCAACATCATTACTGATAACCTACAGCATCTGCTAATGCTGAAACGTGTACCTTTGCAAAGAAAATTGATTTTTCAGGAAATTTTTATTTCTGCTTCAAATGTTACATCAACTGCTAATTTATAAAACCTTATGTGGGTATGTGTTCAAAATGCTAGATCCTATTGGAAGTAGCCCAGCCTAGTAAAGTCACAGTAAGAGAGGCTACCAAAATAGAAATGATGCAGTTCTTGATGGAACATGGTATGAAAGTTATGACTGTCAGGATAAGCGGACCTTTTCTTCTTTAGCACTTTGGGCAAGGGGTTGCAGGAAAACACCACTTGAATATTTAGAACTGTTCTACTATGGTAATCTTTCCTTCAAAAAAGAAAAAAGAGGTTGGCATTTATGAAATGCAAAGAGCCTAGAGCCAGAATTTGCATTCCCTGCAGTACAAATGACATACAGTTATACTTGGTGATATCTTCAGGTATAGTGAATGATTTACTCGTTTACACGCTCAGAGGAAACAATCTGTTGTTTCTCTGGTATTCTGGCCATGTGAAATAATGCTGTGAAGTCTTTCAAATTCCTTTTAATAGTCTTAATTTGGGTTTCATGAACTGTCTTTCATTGCAGTAACTTGTCTGATATAACAAGCTTCAGAAAGTACTTGACAATCCAGGAAAATGTTCAATCGTTTTTTCCCCCTCTTTAATCTGTATCTGCTTGATCTTCTAAAGACTGCTTCCTTACCTCCAACCCCCTCCATAAGCTTCTTCTAAAGAGATTTGGGTAGTATAGAAACCCAGACAAATATTTCCCCTTACCCTTCATCTGGTTGGGTGTAAAATTACTATTATCCAGCCCAGGTGGAGTGCAAATAACTAGATGGTTACTAATACCAAGTTCCTGAGTATACACAATATATACACTGACATGAATTGAATCAGTCGTTTGTGACTTACTGCTGTTTGTCAGGGTTTGGAAGAGGTCACTTAGAAGACCCCAGGGTGCTTGACAGCGTAAAAGTTTGAGGCACACGTGAAGCGCCCGCGCGTCTTTAGAACCGAGCAAAGCCACGTGGCCGTACTGCGGGATCACGGAGGCTTTGGTCAGACGTATCTAAGAGAATCCTAGAGGACTGACTTGTGGGTTTTTTTGGAAGAAGCGGGGAGCCCTCTTTTTCTTAAACTATAACAAACCTGGAAATTCTTCATAACCACTGTAAATATTTTAATGAATGCATATTTACAGTCACTTACACAGCCGAGGCTGAGAATAGGTTTGTAATTGGCTTTGGCAGAGCTCTCAAATCTTACTCATAATGGCAGTTACCAACTTTGCTCTTCAAACTGTCTTAAACTATATTTTAAAATGCGAAAATGGTTTGTTTTTAAAAACAGAGGCCGTGGGAGCATCCGGTCAGCGTCCTGTTTTCTGTCCTGTCCACAAACAAGAACAGTTAAAACTTTTCTGTGAAACATGTGACAGACTGACATGCAGAGACTGTCAGTTATTGGAACACAAAGAACACAGGTACAAATATTAACATGTCTTAACTCCTGTGGTGCCTTTTCTTAGAAAAAGAAGTGAAGTTAATCTCAAGCATTTGTGCCTTGAAAAACTGCTGCATTTATTCTTCACGGGACTGCAGTGCTCGCTTGGACAGGGAAACCCTGCTAGGGGTACTGGAAGTCATAAGGGTAGCGCGCTAGCAGAGCTACGCTGGGCCTCCAGGGGTGGATGCAGAGCTGCTAGTCAGGCGTGCTGTGAACGGACAGTGGCGGTTACAGCGTTAACCTGCCTGGTATCTGCTAGCTTGGCAACTTCAATCAGGTCACAAATGAAATATTCATAAAATATAATTTGGCACAAGCCTGTATCTTTAAAGTCAATGTTATTTTTAAAAAAAGCAAAGTTTATAGTAATGAATCACGGGAGAGGTTGCAATGTTGGTAAAGGCATATTTTAACATGTGTACTGTAACAGTTCTTCAATTTAGGATTAAATCGTGTCAAGGTTTGTGTCATAGATTAATGTATTTTCCCAACACAAAGGGCTAAAGCCCTCCACCTGGTCTTGGTCTACTGCTTGATTTTTTTTTTTTTAAACTGGCCTTATTCCCCGTCAAAATGTTAACTGAGAATTTGTTTTCCCCTCTTTGCATCCGCTGAAGAGCAGGAGAGACTAGTGAGGGTTGTGCTGTGCAGTGGTACGAGAAAGACGTTCATGCGCATACTTGTACATTCAAATCACTGGCTCTACAGATCAACCCTGATCCTTGGCGTTAGCCAGCCCTTGCCAAACCGCCTGCAGCACTCGAACTCTGGACAGCACGTATATCATACCCCTGGCAAGCTGCTCTTCAAGTTTATTTGGAAAATGCTTTGAAATGGCTAATTTTGGCGGTTTTTCTCATCTGCCCAGTATATTCAGTAACCTTATAGAATATTACGGCAGTTAAACACTCTTCACTTTAAATTCTAAATTACTAGAGTTTGATAACTTAAGCCACTGCGAGATCTCTGGTCAAGTTTTTTTCATGTTGTAAGCATCCTCAAAATGCAGTTGTCCAAAATTTTTGGTCTCCAGGGTTTGCTAACTAGTGCTTGCTGGGTAGCCTGTCTCACATCTGCCTGTTGTGCACGTGACGCTAACTGATTAACAATCCATAAATAGATGCATCTCGTTCTGCAGCATACTCTCTTCCATAAGGCTTCTCTGATAACCTCCTTTCAGTTACCCCTAAATAGAAATGGTCTGTAAAATGTTTCTTCTGTGTACAGCTGCAAATTGCAGCTGGGTAAGACGGCTGCCTCTTTTATCATTAAGTGATAAAAGTGAAATTGAGGACTTTTATAGAGGTCAGTAAAAGGTTGAAGCAAAATCATAGCAGGTGAAAACAAGAACTGATTTTTATCTTCTGCTTATTCCTCACCTGAAAACCTAATCCTCTGTAACGAAGCAGACCTTTGAAATCAACATCTGAGCAGCCGTTCCATTTCTAGAGACCTTTAAGGGTGGGAACCAGTGGGCATCGCGTTGTCCTGGAGCAATAGACACACATTGAGTTGCTGGTTTTTAAGTCCTTTGCAGCAGAAGTACTTTAGAAACCCCAGGAAGACTGTCCTTATTCCAGTAACTCTTATTGCATGAGTTGGGCCAAAAGTTTCATGATAAGTAATTTTAGTGACATTTAGCTGGGTCTTTCGTTGTGGCATCTTTGGTAAAAATAGATAAAGAACATGTGCGTTTCTGGTTGTTCAAACAGGTCTTTGAGAGCTGTTGCATATTTGTGGGCCATGAACCCCATTAGTTTGTAATGGCTTGGCAGCTACAAGCTGCTCTCCTGGACCAGGACACTAGGTTCTTGCAACAGTTCTTGAAATACCCATAGGTAGGGATGACGTTGGTGCTGATTTTGAGATACCATACTCTTGTATTTCAAACCTGTTGCTGGTTTCAAGTGGATAGCAGTTTGCAAAAAAACCAAAAGCAACACCAGTCTGGTATAAGTAGCAGTCCCTTGCCAAAGTGTTTATTGCACAAGCGTGATCCAGTTGAAGCAAGGCGTTTGCATTACCTTAATTATGGATCCAGGTGTTTCTCAGGATTAATTAGCCAGGCCCCAATTGCTCTTTTAGTTTCCTTATGAAACTTACTCCTCTGATCAGCGATAGCTTTTGAGCAGAACATTGATGCTTCTGATCTGTCTCGAAACTATTTTTCTTCCATTTGCTAAAACTTCCTGACCTGAAAAGTGCTGGCACTTTCTGTAGTGAGGGTGGTGAAAAGCATATTCTGGGACTCTTGGGTAGGATTCCTTATGCCATTGCTACGTTACGCCTGAGAAGTTTGAGGTTTACATACAGCCAAGAGAATGATAACCAAGTCATTCCCTTTGGAAGTCCGTAAGCAGAGTTTTGGGTGACGCGCTGGAAGGCATGTGACAAAAAAACAAATCGCAGCTCTTCCAAGTTTTAAATTCTCCTTTTTATCCTTAAGTTACTTGTCCTGCTTCTCTTCTGTCCCATCTTGCAGTGCCCTGAATTAATTAGGAAAACACCCCTCATTTAGGGTAAATGTAGCAGAGGGCGTAGTTTTTATCCTGCCCCCCCCCCCCCCCCAAAATACTGAGGGGAAGCTGTTGTAGACGCAGTCTTTTCTGTTGGATTTTTAGCATGTGGGCAATTATAGAGCAAAAAAGTCTTTCGCGTGGGGAAAAACTGAAAACGTAGCAGCATTTGACTTAGGCTGCTTTGGTCAAATGTGAATAGCAGTCTGAGAAGTGAAATTAATTTTCTTTGTCCTTCCTTGCATTCAGTATACTTTGGTGTTTTGTGCGTGCAATGCATTTGGTCTATGTCTATCTTTTAATGACCAGAAGGTAGCCTAATGCATTTTTTTTTCTTCGTGGATTCTTCCAGGGGCTTTCTTTCTTCAATATTGATAAAAGATAAAATTTTCATTCGTGTTAATTCTGGACTTGTTCTCTTTACCGTCTGTCCAATAAGCTGCTATGCTGTGAACTGTAATATTTTGTCCTTTCTCCCTGTGCATACATGAGTTATTTGAACATGCTCACACACATTGATACATGTGGAAGTTTGAATGTTCTTTTTTCAGGAGCTTTACGTAGGCCTTTATTGCACCATTCAGAAGTGTTGCAAATTGAACATTAATAACCACTTTGCAAAATGTCCCTTACAAATTGAAAAGTGTTAATTTCAATGCACTGTTCCATAATAAATGGTGTCCTCTCTTGTGGCTTTGAAAGGTATCAGTTTTTGGAAGAAGCATTTCAGAATCAGAAAGGTGCAATTGAGAATCTGCTAGCCAAACTTCTTGAAAAGAAGAATTATGTTAATTTTGCAGCTACTCAAGTCCAGAATAGGTAAGTACCTGCAACAGTTCAGAAGTTAATTAGACGTGTTAATGCAAGTGAACAGGGACCTACAAAAGTGCTTCAATTCTACTTTGCTCTCAAGTCGGTCGCAGTGGGCTTGCATGTGGAGTGCTTTCCGTTCTGCTGCGTGTGGGCCGCAGGGCGGTGGGAGACCAGTGGTTCAGAGATGCCGCACCAGTACAGTCGGAGTTGTGGCATGATTTCACTACGGAGTAAAAGAACCTCTACTGTTGTGGTCTCTGCCAAGTACCAGCCACAGGGCTCAATGCATCCACTTTTCAGACACCTTTTAGGGCAAAAACGGACTCTTTTTTTTTTTTGTCCGGGCATAGCTGATCCAATTGATCAGCAGAAACGGATGTTGCTGAGCCATCTGCACCCCAACCCATGAAACTTGCACCTTGGGAAACCCCTGCAAGGGGGTTCCCGGGGTTCTTGTTTGCAAGTGGGGGAACCCCCAGGAGGTCTGGGTTTGGCCACACCAGAGTGAAAGACAGGCCCTGGGAATCCCCTGCAGGGAAATTCTTGGAGTGGAGTGCGCAGTAAGCAAACAGACACCCAGTGTCATAAACTGCGACTGCCTTTGGTCAGGCACGTTTTGGGGCACTCGGACCGTGACAAGGGAGGTCTGTTCGCTCACAGCTTGTGCTGCCATAAAAACGTTTATGGCAGCACCAGGGTGATGTCTGTTTGCACCTGTTGTGCGTGCACAGGGAAAGGAGGATGCTCCTAGAAAACTTTCTATCGTTCTTTGACAAGTTCTGCCTCCCAACTCCAACTTCTTTCAAATGGTGAATAGGAAATTTGACTTTCTTTGAGTAAACAATATAATGGGCAAGGTTTGAAGATTTAAGCCATTTGAAGTACATTTCTCACAGTAGAACACATGAAGTAGAGATCAAATAAGAAATTGGAAATAAAGACACTACTTCACACTTGTTCAAGTGGGGAAAAATTTTAAAAGGAAAGCAATTAATGTCCAAAGATGAAAAGAAAACTCCACACTGTTAGGATCTGAAATCAGTCTATGTAAGCTTTTTCTCTTTGTCTGAGAATTGAATTCCAGATGACTTCCCCTAATAAGCTCGTACCTTCTAGGTTGGGGTGCTCAAACCACAGCCCACAGGCCGGATCCAGCCTGCAGAGCTGTATCGTCTGACCCACCGGCCTCCCCTGGGGTCTGGCAGGTTCGCAGAGAGGGAGCAGTGGCAGTGTAAATTGCCGCTTCCCTGCAGCTGGATTTCCAGATCTGTGGGGAGCTCCACGGACCTGATAACATGGCCCTGCAGTCTAGATCGTGTTGGCATGCAGCCAGATGTGGTAGGCAGGTGGCACGCAACCCGTAGACTGACCCCACGTTACTCCTCTGGCCCGAGGGGCCAAAAGGTTGGGAGTCTGCTTTGGATAGAAAATAAACAAGCTGCTATTCTGCATTCATCAAATAATTTAATACAGAAATTGCCTCTGCTATCCAGGGGTACAGTTATGGTGTGTAGTATTGGAGGCATGGTGTAATGAGATTGCTTGACAACATGTTTCTACTTTTTTAGGATAAAAGAAGTAAATGAAACTAATAAACGAGTAGAACAAGAAATCAAAGTGGCCATTTTCACCCTCATCAATGAGATCAATAAAAAGGGAAAATCTCTCTTACAGCAGCTTGAGGTACTGTTAAAAGCAAAAAAAGACTAGCTTTGTTCACTGCCTGAGTGCGCAGCTTGTTCTGTATAACGACTTCAGTATCAGAATTACCCCCGAGTTGTACGTTCTGGGAGTTGAAGTTCAGCTCACTGAAGTGGAACGCTTCCGAACTTGTGCCTCTGTCATGTTCGTGCTTTAAAATTTGCTCCTTTTCATAAGTCTGATGCGCCACTTCCCCCCCACCTCTCATGTACCCCTAGTGTCTAGAATATACCTTAGTTAGGTCTGCAAAATCTGCTTCTCTGAAATGGTAAATTCATACAAACGTGACGTTACTGTGACTCCTCAGTTGCTTGCTTTTGTTGCTTACCTTTCTGAGGCCTCATTCAAAACTTCCAAAAGGGTCTGCACCTCGCTTCAAAGCCTTTTTTCATTTGGGGACCCCTAAAAAATTTGGAATGGAGGTGCAGACCCTTTTGGAAATTCAGATTTTGATTGATCATAGTCATCTTTCATGGACCCCTTAGACATAGTCTGCGGACCCTCAGACTTCCCTGCTCCTCCCCAAGCACGGCTTCCTGGCTGCATTGGTGCACCATGGTCCTGACTAGGGTGAAATGTTGATGTTCGGCAGTTGCGTTGGCACGCTCCTGACAACACCAGTGAGAGAGGAAGCGGCAGCGTTCAACAGCTCACAACTGCTAAATGTGAAGGGAACATCCTGTCCCCCTGGATCTCTGAATTTTGAAGTGTTCTGAAGAAAACTGGAGTTGTTAGGACTTCATGCCAGTCTCGTATAAGAGAAAGCATTAGGAAGCTGAAATGCAAGTATCGGACCAGCGCCCTGTGCAACCTGTGCTTTCTTAATCTTGTGTATAAGAGTTGTGATCCAGGCGTAGAAGACTTTTAAATCTAAACAGCGAATGTGATTTTCTATTTCTTTGTAGAATGTGACGAAGGAGAGACAGATGAAGTTAATACAACAGCAGAATGACATAACTGGTCTTTCACGGCAGGTGAAGCATGTGATGAACTTTACTAATTGGGCCATTGCAAGTGGCAGTAGCACTGCACTACTCTACAGCAAGCGGCTGGTAAGGAAATGGCCTTGTTGCAATTTGGTTACTCGCGGGTATAACAAAAGAGAACTTTACTATCAAAGACATTTTGGAGACGTAGCTGTGTTTCACCAGCTTCCTTCCAGCAAATGGAGAACTAGTTCTTCACATGCCATAGAAGAAACCATGTAACCTTTGTGATTTCAGTAGTAATGAAAGCAGGTTTGTCCAACCCCCTGCTAGAGTTAGCTTACGTTTCGACGTGTAAGTTGCATTATAATGAAAGGAGTAAAAGCCCAGGTCCGCAAAGTTACTGGGGAATTTGCAGAAGTGCACTTCCACTTAGTCATCCGTGTAGAAAGTGGTAAGACTTCCTCATGTGAACAGTGATGGTGGAAGTCAGTTGTGTGGAGGATACTGAAACTATTGATGAGCTGAACTCTTCTTGGATGATTGGTGGATAACTACCCTCTCTCACCACTGTAATTCTATCATGAGTTAATTGGCTATTAAAAGTTATTACTGGATATCTGGCAATGCTGTATTCACTGAACAAATTCTTCTCTCAGTGTAGACACATGCAGTTACCACAAGTTTTGTTTTTGCTTCCCATCAGATTACATTCCAGTTGCGCCATATTTTAAAGGCACGTTGTGATCCTGTCCCGGCTGCCAACGGAGCAATACGCTTCCATTGTGACCCCACGTTCTGGGCAAAGAACGTTGTCAATTTAGGTGAGAAAATAACTTTTATTGGTGGCATCTGCAAGATTGGGTGGAGGAGGTTTTTCAACGTAATCTAAAGTAATATGAAACAGGAGGGAATGCCTTTCTGTAACCGTCTCTGAAGTAGAGTCCTAATGGAAACGGTTCTGGTAACTGCACGTTCCGTTTCCAGTATGTGGCCACCACAGACTCCTTAATGTTGATGCATGATGTCTCCTCACACTGACCCTGCTAACTGCCCCAAGTGCAGCCCGGCCCAGCCCCCTGCCAGGAAGAGCCCGGCACCGCTCCCGGCCCTTGCATGTAGCAGCAGCCCTTCCTTGCCCCACGCGTGCACGCAGCATCTGTCGTCGACATTCCCGGCCAGATCAGCCAAAAACAGCCAATTGCCGATAATGTCAGTTTTTTCATAGATTCATAGATGTTCGGGTCAGAAGGGACCTCAATAGATCATCGAGTCCGACCCCCTGCACTGGCAGGAAAGAGT
>NW_005842873.1:364598-390625 GCF_000455745.1 Alligator sinensis
GGTCTAGATGACCCCAGCTAGATGCCTATCTAACCTCCTCTTGAAGACCCCCAGGGTAGGGGAGAGCACCACCTCCCTTGGGAGCCCGTTCCAGACCTTGGCCACTCGAACTGTGGAGAAGTTCTTCCTAATGTCCAGTCTAAATCTGCTCTCTGCTAGCTTGTGGCCATTATTTCTTGTAACCCCCGGGGGCGCCTTGGTGAGTAAAACCTCCCCAATTCCCTTCTGTGCCCCCGTGATGAACTTATAGGCAGCCACAAGGTCGCCTCTCAGCCTTCTCTTGCGGAGGCTGAAGAGGTCTAGGTGCCCCAGTCTCTCCTCGTAGGGCTTGGCCTGCAAGCCCTTAACCATACGAGTGGCCCTTCTCTGGACCCTCTCCAGGTTATCCGCATCCCTCTTGAAGTGCGGCGCCCAGAATTGCACGCAGTACTCCAACTGCGGTCTGACCAGCGCCCGATAGAGGGGAAGTATCACCTCCTTGGACCTATTCGTCACGCATCTGCTGATGCACGATAAAGTGCCATTGGCTTTTCTGATGCCTTCGTCACACTGCCGACTCATGCACATCTTGGAGTCCACTAGGACTCCCAGATCCCTTTCCGCTTCCGTGCCACCCAGCAGGTCATTCCCTAGGCTGTAGGTGTGCTGGACATTTTTCCTCCCTAGATAGGTTTTTCTTTTTGTCAGCACCTATTTTCCTTAGATAGGTGCTGACACGATACAGGACCGATGTACCAGTGCACCTATACTTATGGGCCAGGATTCTTTGTAGACTTGCTTTACAGGCCTTTTCTTTTGGCAAGGTTTTCTAGCTCTAGACTAGAGCAATCTTGGTTGAAATACTGAAGTGTTAACACATTTCTGCTAACTAGAAATGTTACCAGACTTAGAGTTTTTTTTCATAAGTTTCTAAAGCTTATTTCTGGGCAAGTATCCTTTTATTGAGGAACTACTTCAATTTTTCAGTCATGCATGTTGGAAGTAATGCTAGATTTGGTTTATCGGATGACTAGATGTCTTAATGTATTTAAAATGGCATAAACTAACAAAGTTCTGAAGAGGACTGGATGCCTTGGAAAACCCAGTTGACTGGTTTCAAGAGACCTCTGTACTGTTCTCTAACTCATGTCAAATGAGTTGATTTTTATACAGTTCTTGCTGCTATTTGAAAACCACTCTGATATTTGTTGCCTCTTGGTAGGAGTCAAGGATTTGAATGGCTGTGGAAAAATCCACCCGTTGTTTGTAGCAGTGATCTCTCCAAAAGGCTAGGGTCCTACTTGCACTCAACCTGTAGAGGTATCGCTGCTGGAGCATCAGGTGTTGGTTGTTAAGGCGCAGTTGTAGAAGCCTCAGCATACGTGTATGGCACGCTGTTGTGATTGCAGCATATCTTTTTCGTGCTGAAAAGGCCTACATCGGAGCACGCTAAGTGCGGGAAGTTTTGTTCTGTTTGAGTTTTGTTGGATAGAAAACCTTGCCAAAAGAAAAGGCTTGTAAAACGAGTCAATAGAGTTGACAGCTGAGTTGCCAATCCTGGTTGTAAGTACTTAATTCTGACTAGATCAGAGAGGGTTACGATATGGCTGTGGCGGTTTTCTGTTTTACTTCAGGTTTAGATCGCTTTGTTATTGCACATTAAAGTACTGAAGAAGTTGAAGAAAAGGTTGAGATGCTTGTCTGAATCTTGAATTGATCTTGGAGAAGTTGGAGATCTTGTATTATAACAGTTTACTTTTGTTTCCTTTATATTTTAGGTAATCTTGTTATTGAAAATAAACCATCCCCTGGTTACACTCCAAATGTGGTCGTTGGACAGGCTCCTCCAGGAACAAATCACATCAACAAAGCCCCAGGACAAATTAATCTAGCACAGCTCCGGCTTCAGCATATGCAGCAGCAGGTGTATGCACAAAAACATCAGCAGTTGCAACAAATGAGAATGGGACAACCAGCTGGCCCAGTCCCTAGGCAGACAGGCCCGCAAATGTTACAGCAACAGGCAAGTTTCCTGACCATTGTTGCCTTGCACTGCATAACGTTAAGACTCAAATCTGTGCTGCTTCAGTACGAAGTTACCCAGTTCTGTCGTGCAGTATTCATTTATAATGTATGTCTTACGAAAGTTGACATGCTTTAAAAGAGGGCAGCTCTTGGCTTGCCTTAGTACGGTGCATTTTGTCAGTAGTCCCAGCTCTCTCTTTGGAGGAAGACTTGCTTCTTGTGTCCTTGTTCAAAGCAAGGATTTAAGACACCCCCCCCCCAACTCTTGCAGCCTCCCAGGTTGATCAGCATGCAGACCATGCAGAGGGGGAACATGAACTGCGGGGCTTTCCAGGCGCACCAGATGAGAATGGCTCAGAACGCTGCACGCATACCGGGAATACCGCGCCACAATGGACCACAGTACTCCATGATGCAGCCTCACCTTCAAAGACAAGTATATCCTGTGTACACACTTTGTTTGCCCCCTTTATACCAAGCTTTCATTTAAAAGTTGGAAGTCTCCGATAACTGTATAGTTTTATGTAGATACACTTGTGTATTTTAGCATTGCACAAGTTATGCGTGCATTTTGACTTTTAATAGTATATCGCACCAGGACATTCTATTAAAGGAGTATTAGGGGGAAAAAAACCCAAAATGAACATTTTAAATGGCTGTTTACTGTTCTTGACTCTTGGTCTGGTAAGAAGCTGAAACAAAAATAGTTGTTTTCACTCTGGTGGCTGTGCAGCTGTTGAGCCTCTAACATCATTATGGTATCAATAGAAATTTTGTTTTATTTGGGGTTAAGAATACTTCATCCTAAATTATCTTAAATATGTGACCCTTTAAATAGGATTCAAAGCTTGGCTTACTACTCCAAATAAAAATCTCAAAATAATGAAAGATAACCAAAAGACAAGACTGCTTTTAAAAAAGAAAAGAAAAAACAAGTCTTTATCAATGCTTTGCAGAAGCACAGTTGTGAATCTAATATGGAAATATAAGCTCTGCTAAAGTCTTCTACAATAAACCATTACTTTTCCTGTGTAGTTTCATTTTCTTAGAAAATAATTAAAGCTCATGGGAGATATGGGAGTTCTGTGCTGTATCCCAGGATCGCTAGCGAGCCACAGTCTGTAGACTTTTTGCCATTCCAGATTAGACATGAAATGCTGGCTGTTTACTTAGCGTATTACATTATGCTTTTAAGTCTCCTATTCGTATTATATCTTCAGCAAAAATTACTAAACTAGATTGGGAATAATATCAGGAACCTGCCTGTAGTGTAAAGTCCAACGATGTTATGTGCAAATAGATAGGGGTGCACCGATAGAGATTTTCTTGGCCAATACCAACCCAATAGCCGATTTTACAGGAATGCAGCCTGGCAGCAGCCTCGTGCTGGTAAGTCTGTGGGGGTGCAGATCAAGGCCCCCACTGTGAGGGAGGGAGTGGGGCAGAGGCCAGGGGCTGCCCAGCCAGGGTGGTGAGTAGGACCCCGGGGCCAGGAGTGGGACGGAAGCATGGGGAGCTCGTCCGGGCAGAGGCGGGGAGGGAGGCGGCTCGCCACTGCTGTATGCACCCCCAGGGGAGGCATGGAGGGCATTGGCCCCCCAGATTTGTGCGCAAGACAAGGGTGGACTGCCGCGGTGTGCTTGGGGCCAGAGGCTGCACCAACCTTTTCCTGGCAGGGGAGCTGGGCGGCAGCACTGGAAGTGATATCTTTGGTGGGGTCGAGGGGAATTTTGGGGTGGTTATAGTCCCTCAAACCCCCCTGGCGCCACCCCTGCTTGGGACACTCTGCTCTGCTGCCTTTCCCTCGGGAGCCCTGCCTGCACTTCCCAAGGGAAAGGCAGCAGAGCAGAGTGCCGGGGGGGCTTGGGGAGCTATAGCCACCCCAAAATTCCCTGTAACCCCACCATAGCCACCCCTCCCATTGCCGCCCACCCCACAGAACTGAGCCTGTCCCAGGCCCAGCCTCCCTGCCGGGAAGAGGCTGGCACAGCCCCTGGCTCTGAGCCCACAGCGGGCCATGGCTCCGTCCCACGCCTGGCCCCAGGGTCTTATTCATCACCTTGGCTGGGAAGCCCCTGCCCTATTCCCTTCTTTACCATGAGGACCTTGATCTGCACCCCCCACCCCCACAGCCTTACCTGCTGGACATTGCTCTCCAAGCTGCCGGCTACATTCCTGGCTGCGTCCATGCTGTGGCTGCGCACGTGCACACAGCGTTTATCAGTGAGATTATTGGCTACGCTGGCCAAAAAAAGCCAATGGCCAAAAATTTTAGTTTTCCTTCTATCACTGCCAATTCGATATGCGACCGATATATTGGTGCACTTTTACAAATAGCTGCTTTACTGTCTTTCTTCTGACAGTGCCTGTCTCTCTACCAACAGCATTCTAATCCAGGGCATGCAGGACCTTTTCCAGTTGTTTCAGTGCACAACAACACTATCAATCCCACCAGTCCTACAACAGCTACAATGGCAAATGCAAACCGTGGTCCAACAAGTCCATCTGTTACAGCAATAGAACTCATTCCTTCAGTGACAAATCCAGAGAATCTCCCTTCCCTGCCAGATATCCCACCCATTCAGGTTAGTGTTCCAGATCCAAACACTTCGGTACTGATTCAGTAACAGACTTGCTTCTACTAAAATTGCCTTTACTTCTTCTTTTTTTTCTTTTTTTGTATGAGTACTATTACTACAGTAAGTATGAAGGCTGGTATTGTTTGCAATCCTTTTCAGTAGATTGCCACCTTCCTTTGGCCATGACTGTTTGACTCTCCAGTGCTGACTTGCTCAGCTTGGTTAAAGCATACTGATATTATGGAGTAACTTAATAGTTAATACACAACATTGATATCAAGACCCCGAGTGACACTTACGGCCACAAGAAAAGATGTCCAATAAGAATATCTATTTTAGTGCCTAAGGCTGGCTACACAGGGAAAGTGTAACCAGTTGTACAACGTTGTTGAACCTGATGCCATTTATGACCCAGAACTTCACTAATTCAGATTTAAGGTTGCCTCATTATGCCTGTAAGGTTTTTTGAAGCACTTGTCACTTGGATCATTATCTAGAGTTGCGATAGTGCCATTTTTCTGATTTAGTTTGATAGAGACTCTTCTGATTTGAGTAATTGACGTCAAGTGAGTTAAATCTGTCATTTTAATTTGCATATTTTTGAATTACTCCACTCTGACACTACAGCTTTTCCTCATTTAGAGAAACCTATTTCAGTAAATAACTGAAAAGTAAGCTTAAGTTTTAGGCTGCTGATGTACTTGTCAGTGAGTTCCTACTTCAGTAATTTAGAGCGTTACTAATTCTGGTATAAATGTTATTGTGAAGTGAGAATATAACTGGAAGCTGTGCAGGTGTGTGCTGAATTCAGTCAGTGTTTGTTGGGAGAACAGGCTATGCCTGCAGGATGTAAATAAGCTTATGGCAGTCTGGCAATTTAATACTTCAGGAGTATTTAGAATAGATAACTAATCTAATGTTTCTTATCGTTAGGTATATTTACTTTTCAAGGATTTTATAATTATTGATTGGCTACACAGAGAAAAATTGACAACTTTAATTAAAAATGCATTGTTCAGCTAACATGTATGCAATTACATGTACCCTTACATGTGTATGCAGATGAAAAATTGTTACCGGTTCATGATGTGATATCCTTTGGGCGAAGTACCTTGGGAGGTGCAACTTTCTTAACCTCTGGCCTTCTCTGACTTAGACTTGGGATTTGTTTTTCAGCTGGAAGACGCTGGATCAAGTAGCTTGGATAACCTACTCAGCAGGTACATCTCAGGCAGTCACCTACCCCCTCAGCCAACGAGCACCATGAACCCTTCCCCGGGGCCCTCAGCCCTGTCTCCAGGATCATCAGGTAAGCTGGAGAGAGAGGATGGGAGGGGGCTGTGTGTTGAAAATAACTGGCAAGCGATTTCCCCAACGTAGTTTAAAATTATTTTCCTCTCCTTTCTTGGGATGTAAATGTTTAGATTATTGTTATTAGTCAGTCTGTATAGGCTTGATTTGCACATACCCACGAAACAGTTCTTTCAGCACCCTAGTGGGTCTCTTCCCCATGTAACGTTTTTTCTAATTTATTTTCCCTCTCTTTGAGTTGGTATGACATCTATACAACAGGTCTGCCTTTGTACTAACTTATTTTTAAAAAGTAGAGACATTTTTAGGTCAGGAGCGTGGCCGTCTTTGTTTGGATTAAATTAAGTAATTACTGGGATTGTGACTTGAAAGGCAACTGACAAACTACCATTAAAATGTCAGTATTGGGTCAAACTGTGTGCTTGAGCCAAGTGGCTGAAAGGTTGCTGATTTGCCTGAACTGTTGGGCCACCATTAGCATCGTTGTTGTTGGTGGTGCTCCGTGTATTCTACTGTAAATGTTAACACCTTACACAGAATCAGCTTTTCACAGAAATGCTTTTTTTCCAGGTTTATCAAATTCCCACACCCCAGTGAGGCCGCCTAGCACCTCTAGCACGGGCAGCAGGGGGAGGTGAGTATGTTACTAGTTAATAATGTGGCTAAAAAATCAAATGTCAAGAACAAATAGAGACTTCAAAAGTCTTTAACCAATCATTGTTATAACTGTGACCTCTTATTTGAGGAGGGATTCCATATAGCAAATTCATGTCTTAACCCATCGCAAATGTTTTTTTTTGTTGTAAATTATAGGCATTAGCGAAAAAAATCAGAGCAGCTTTGGCTTTTAAGCAGACATTTTCAGCGAGACTTAAGGGGGTGTTTGTTTTGTTTTAATTTTGAAGTGCACCTGAGCTTTCCATATACTTACACACTTCTTTTTCTAGCTGTGGTTCATCAGGCAGAACTGCTGAGAAGACGGGCATTACTTTCAAGTCTGACCAAGTGAAAGTCAAGCAGGAGCCTGGGACGGAGGAAGAGATATGTAGTTTCTCAGGAGCAGTGAAGCAAGAAAAAACAGAGGATGGCAGAAGGAGCGCATGCATGGTACAGTTGTTGGGTGAAATTGCATGTTACCGCACCTTGGAGAACCAGGAAAGCAGAAATACATGGTGCTTAGGAAACACAGAGCCTTTTAGCGAGTGAAAGGCAAGCTGCTCCCCAGTACTGTGCCTGAGCTCTGTTCTGTATGGCATGGGTCCAGAGAGAACAGGGCCTGCCAGTATCTCGCCAGCGCTGAGGCTGCTGGTGGTAACGATAGGGTTTAATGACGTGAATACCAGTCCAGGGGCACCAGGACTGGGATTGCCACTCGTTTGCTATATACTGTCAGACAGATGCTTCCCCTTTTGTCTTGGGCTGATTTGGACTAGATTTGATCTAAACGTGCGAGATGCCATCCTCTCTTGGCAGGTGTTGCTCTTGCATGCCTTGGAAGTGGCACAGCAGAAATGAGTTGGAACTTAATCTCTAGCTGGCCCTGCTTAGGAGTTGATCCTACCCTTTGGTTCGTGTGCTGAATCTGATGTGGTCAACAAGATGCAGGCTGGAGTCTGCCAACTAGTGCTTTCTTCAGGCATTCAGTAAAACTACCATCAGCATCTTAGTACGTTCAGTTTTTAGTCTCTAGCTAATAAAAGCTTTAAATAGCTCCATCTTGGACTTTCAGCGTTAATCTAATCGTCACAAACATTCATCCAAGTCCACTGCAATGCCTCGTAGAAAAACAGTCTTAATCTCCCAAATGCATAAACTGATTTACCAGAATGAGCTCATCACAACACTAATGCAAGGATGCTGAGAAGCCACCCAAGAGAGCACTGCAGGGTTTTTCAACTCTGGTTGATGTCTTGGTGGGGTTGTGTACTGGGAGTGGGATGAGGGAACTTGTTATCCAAAGCCCTTCTTAAAGGTCAGCCTAAGAACAGTGAAGTAGCAGGTGTGTTTTCTGTAGAATTTATCGTTAGATTGGGCCGTCCGTGTAAGAGGCTAGACTTTTATACAATAGTGGTTCTCTTGCCAGCGTTCTTAGTCTGCCGTGGTAGTAAGCAGCCAAATGTCTTCTGATCCCCAGTATGTGAGGAAAGATGAATTTGTAGACTGATCCCTTTGCAGATTATCATGTGCTGCTTTTATTCCAGCTTAGCAGTCCCGAGAGCAGCTTGACACCACCTCTGTCTGCGAACTTGCATCTGGAAAGCGAGTTGGAATCTTTGGGGAGTCTTGAAAACCATGTAAAAGCTGAACCAGCAGATTTAAGTGAAAGCTGCAAGCAATCTGGGCATAGTCTGGTAAATGGGAAATCCCCAGTAAGAAGTCTAATGCATCGGTCAGCACGAGTGGGAGAAGGCAACAACAAGGAGGATGATCCAAATGAAGATTGGTGTGCCGTATGCCAAAATGGAGGGGATCTCTTATGTTGTGAAAAGTGCCCAAAGGTGTTTCACCTCACTTGTCACGTACCGACACTTCTCAGCTTCCCCAGGTACCAGAGATCAAATCAGCTTTCCATTCCAAAAAACGGCTTTGTAGGCTTTTTTGTAGGCTGCTCAACAGTATGAGTGACCCTGGAGCCCCAGCGCTCACGAGTAGCACAAAAACCTCCAACATGTTCGCTGGCCCATACGTGCATGTGTGTTCCCTGTATGGCGTCGTTATTTTTCACTGACGCTGAAGACACGCGCAGGGTACAGGCATACGAGCTTGATAAACGATACGATACTATACTATGTTATAGGAGCCTTTAATATTCGACACGGTGACTCTGGGGAGGTGAAGAAGCTATAGAAGTATCCAGGTGGTCACTGAATAGTAGACCTAGTCTCTGGATTCCTGAACTAATTGTGTCTCTTCTTATTTAGTGGGGAGTGGATATGTACGTTCTGCAGAGATCTGAGCAAACCTGAAGTAGAATATGATTGTGACAATTTGCAACATAGTAAGAAGGGGAAAACAGCACAAGGCTTAAGTCCGGTGGACCAAAGGGTATGTGTTAAAGACTGTAGGCATCAGAGTCTAAGAAGTGTCATATTTGGCTTGTTAATCGATTATTCATTGTCATCCCCACGCTATACCTGTACTTTACCCAGTAAGCGAAAATTTCTTTGTAAACACACTGCATATTTTACCATTAATGTTCATATATCAATTAATCTCAGAAATGGTTCTCATTAGGAGCTCTCGTGGGTTTAACCTTCCTAACTTTTGTAAAAGTTTTAGCTTCCCTGATGCAGTTAGTTCCTTTACCTAAGTTGCATTTCTTAAATGTGTGATGAGAGGTGCTTTTGGTTCTTTAAGAGCATATTGGAAAAAGCATGTTGTGTGCCTATTATCTCCAGCTTTGTAGATCCAGCTATGCATATTGTTTAACGTAAGCAGTCAGATTGCCTGCAACCTATTACTTATTAAATGGATTCCCTTCAAGGAGGCTGTTACCCAGTTGAAAGAGTAAAATGTTTGTGATGGGGGAAATGATAACAAGCAATAGTTTGAATGGATTTTCAGATTGTTTCATTCCAACCTCGTGTGGAAAAAGTAGGCAAACCCTAGAGTGTCGTCCGGTGGCACAGTATAATTAGTCGCCTGCAACAGGCTGACGAACATAACAGCGTCGCTGACCGCTGCCCAGTTGCCCTTCCTGAGCTGGCTGCCTTCATTTAATGGTTTTTTGCAGCATTTGGTGTGTTAGCCCAGCTCTGTCCCCCCTGGGAAAAGGAAAGCAAGGGAGGAAGGCAGGGGTAACAAGCTTTTTCCTTTGGGCTAGCTGAAGTAAATCCGTTGTTCCCTTCACAATGGATACTTTCCATATCTTTGAAAATGAATGAAAAGTAAAATCTAGGCTCAAGGTTTCATTTTCTGCTAGTGAGACTATAATATGAACCTATTGAAGTATAGACTCTTTGCCTGAAGTTAAATGTAGGGTATTAATTTTAAGATTTCTGGTTTGTTTGTTTTCACAAGAAATGTGAACGTCTCCTGCTTTACTTATATTGCCATGAGCTGAGCATTGAATTCCAAGAGCCAGTCCCCGCCTCGGTGAGTTTCCTGCTGCGTGATGCTGGGGCGGGGGGAAATTCAATGAAAATAAAATGCAAGTGATGTCTCCAAGGGGCCAAAGTCTTAACAGGTGTCTGTGTTGGGAATGAGTTGTTTGTTCTTCACATTCATCAGCAAGACGCTGTTGGAGTAAAACCAATCTGAAAATGTCACTGGTCCAACTTAGAATGGCACTTTGCATTGTTAAACGTGTGTTTCTTCTAAAATGTTTTCAAATAGCAATAGTTGAACGGGCTGAAAAGGTTTTGGGGTATCTGATAGAATGCAAAATATTTTATCATTTGAATTTAGCAGAAGGCTTTAAAAAAACCAACCCATTGGTAGCCATGTGGATAGAACAAACATTTGATTCTCTTTTGACTTGCAAGAGATGTAAGAGAAGTCGCATTTAATGGTTCTACAAGACAGTGATGCTACAGCATGATCTTTATACACGACTTGCTTTCCAGTGTCCAGTATGTGTTGTATTATTAACTTGATTATTATGTTGTTGATTATTGTGGTGTTAACCTTCCCCGCGCAGTCGTGGTTTTCCCATATACGCAGTGTGCGTGTGCTCTGACGGGGCTGGGCGGTTGCTGACCTTAAGTGAATGGAATCTGCTGCTTCTGTGAACAGAAGAATTGCATAGCAGCCATTTCGGGCGGTTTGTGATCACATGCACTCTTTCTTTGCAGATACCAAACTACTATAAAATTATAAAGAAACCAATGGATTTATCAACGGTGAAAAAGAAGCTGCAGAAAAAACATTCCCAACACTACCAAACTCCTGAGGATTTTGTGGCAGATGTCCGGCTGATCTTCAAGAACTGTGAAAGGTTTAACGAAGTATGTTCGCTTCCAATCTCTAGAGCAGTTAAGGTTGATGTAGGGCTGATTCTGCAGCTGCTCCACACAGCTCCTGCTTGCCGAGCAGAAGCGCGGTGTGTGGAACACCTGAAGAGTTGGACCCTTTGCAAGTAAATACAGCCCGAGTGCAGGCCTTCCTTTCGTGTTGGCTGAGAGGGTTACACGGTGCACTGAAGGCACAAGCTGCACCAAGGTTTGCAGGGAGCAGTTGGCTTGGCAATAGCTGCTCTTAAATTTGGATTCTGCACCAAGGAGCAGCATGACCCTCGTGGCTGGCCCATCTCAAATGGATTGCAGCCATGCCTCAGAAGTGCACGGTTAATCGGGCATCCCTCCAAATCTCACAGATGATATCAAAAGCAGACTGCCACATCAGTGCTTATCAAATATTATGCCGCAAACTTTGTTAAGGAAAAAAAGCCTCTGCAGAGAGCAGCCCTCCTGAGTCTAGCTCTTGCTCAATTAAAATGAGGTTTTAATTACTAAACAGAGCCTAAGAAGCCTTCTGCAGCATGACCCAGCAGCCCCTCACTTCCCCAGGTTAGTTCACCCCAAGAACGGGCCCAAGAGGGGCAACCCATACAGTGTAAGATCTTCCTTGTGAGTGTGGCTAAAGGCACGTGTGGCAGCGTGACTTCTGCTTGCCAAGTACCGAAGTACACACCTACCTCACAAGTGTGCACAGTGTGCATGAGAAGCTGGTGGAAAGGGTGGCAGCAGTAACGGAGGAGAACAAAGAGAAGGGAAATGTAGGCTATCACATAAGTTCCTCACCCATAAACTGCTGGAATAAGGGAATCAACCCTGGGAAGAGAAATCGTCATCTCTGAGGCTTCTCATACAATACAACCTAACGTCCTGGAGACTGGGCTGTAGGGAGGTTGGGAGCGGTAGATAATTATTTTCAATGTGTAACTTCACATTTTCTGACGCTGTTCGGAAAGAATTTCTGTCCTGCCTAGAGTGGCGGGGTGGGGGGGGCCCCAGCCCGCTTGTTAAGTCTCAGCTCTGCCTCGCGTAAGGTATGGTCTTAGTAAAATCCGAAAACAACTTGCCGAATGAGGCAGCTGTGCACATGGTTGTTCTGAGCTCATGCCTTACCGTATCCCTGTGTCAGGTAGAGAGGTTAATGGGGAATGTGGAGAGAGAGCTGCTCTCCAAGCCTCTCAATCGAGGGAGTAAATGAAGTGTCCACTTTGGAAGAAGCTGCTGCTGCTGCTCTGAGAGGTGTTGCATCTGTCAAGACTAGGAGGCGGGTCTGGGAAACGGGTACTTTTAAAAGGACTCTTCAGACCTGACTCCTCACACTCTTAAGTGCTGACTCTAACTTCGCAAGCTCAGGGGGTCTGATTGCTCAGGGTGTAGGGCCAGGGCTGGTTCCCGTGTCTGCTTGTCACATGGAGGTAACAAAGTGGGGAATGAGAGAGGCAGGAAAGCCCGTTTCTTTTGTAGAAAAGAACTTGCGCAGGAGCTCTTCTGTTACAACTGAAACCGCGTTGGCTTTCCACGATACTGTTCTGGGCAGCTGAGTTTTGGTAAAGAAAAATCCGTCGTGAGAATCATTTGCTTTAATGTAACTGGTAGCCGTTTACTGTATCCAAGCCTCCTATGTTGCCCAAGGTCCGTGTGCTGTAGGTTTCGAAAGAGCCTCATAAAGCGGGTGGCCTCTCTCTGTTGAATTTGAGAGCTAAACCAATCTGGTCATAACAGTCTGTTTTTCCTGTGATGGCTGACTTCAGTCATCCAACCCTGTGCAATCGCATAACTTTAGAAAGGATTATAATTTCATTTTTTTTGACTCTGGTGTCCTTTTTAGATGATGAAAGTTGTTCAAGTTTATGCAGAAACACAAGAGATTAATTTGAAGGTAAGCGTTTCAGACCATGCACACTTGGTGAAGGGACATGCGTTACCAACAGGTGAATATTCCTGTTCTTTATTTGCAGGCTGATTCAGAAGTAGCGCAGGCAGGGAAGGCAGTTGCGTTGTACTTTGAAGATAAACTTACAGAGATCTACCCAGACAGGACCTTCCAACCTTTGCCTGAGTTTGAACAGGAAGAGGACGATGGTGAAATAACGGAGGACTCCGACGAAGATTTTATACAGCCACGTAGAAAACGTCTAAAATCAGATGAGAGACCAGTGCATATAAAGTAATCTGATAATATGGACCTAAACTTATTGTAAAAACTGTTATTTAAGTGTTCCCGGAATAATATCATGCCTACAGTGGCCATCTTGAAGAAGCTGATAGCTTTTAGACAGTATTAGATTACAAAGCAACATTTGTACAGAAAAACGTTCTTGTCAAAACGGGGAAAACCTGTATTGTATTTTTGGGGGGGTTTTTTTTTTTTTTGGTTTTTGGATTACTTGGAATTTCCTTTTCTTTTCCTGTGAAGATTCTCTCTCGGCCTGTTCTCACAGATAGAGGTGGGCGAATGCTGAGAAAGGTGCAGACTTGAGAGGGCACTCCTTGTACAGATAAGTGGACTGTTGCACTGCTTAATACATTTTCTGCAAGACTGGACCAATATGGTTACTGTATCTCTCACGCTGGACTGCAGGCTAAACTGTAAGAGATGTGGCTAGCAATCCCCTCTTGTGTGAAATGGAGTGCGAATTAGATCACTGATTTGATCAACTTCTCATTTAAATGGTGTTGTGAGTGACCGACCTTCTGTGTTGATCCAGATATCTAGAGTACGCCGCCTTTCCAGCATTTTATGTACAGAAACATCACGAATGATCATTAAACCGTTCTGACTTGGCAAGTGCAGCAGTGTGAGTTCTTAATACATACAGGACTAGGTCTGGCTGTAACAAGTGCTTCTTGGTAGGGTCCATTTATAGGTATTAATGGAGTCCAATGTACGGAGCTTGTACACATACTTCTTTTTTGGAATTCATAGGATTTTTTGTCTCTTCCTAATCCCCCCAAGAGGCAGAATGTATTCAGTTTTTGTTACCTAGATTTCTGTACTTACAAATTTAGACTGAGAAGGTAATAACTGGTGGTTTTCCAGTCTTCCTAAATATCAGTTTCTGAGAGACCACTATTGGCAAACAATAACCTGTTGACTACCAAATGTGTAAAATTTCCTGTATTCACTTTGTCTTATTTGTAAATAGTGGATTGAAAATTCCTGCAGATCAGCAACATTTGTTGAGCTGTTTTTAAGCTAATGTGTATTCTTACTAATTGTTCCTATCAAGAACAGATTTGTAATATATGCTATTTCTAACATTGCATTCATATGGAGGTTCTATCTTATTTTTATTAGAGAACTACTCGAAACTTTCTTCGGAAGCAGCTTATGAGTGAAATGTCTAGAAAGATTGGAAGAAACCTGTTGGGACTGGGTTACTTGCCTTGCATGACACGGAGTTACTTGCACAGACCACGATTTAAATAGAGCGGCTTCTGGTCAGATGTTGAAAACAGATCAGTCCCCAGCCAAACTCTGTATGCAGTGGGCATCTCTGCAGCGCCTTTCCACAGCACACTGCCTCGATTGCAGCATTTGTGGGTAGAGATGCCTTCTTGACAAAGTAGTTAAACTTTGGACAGCTAAATTTCCTCCTTTTACTGGCCTGCTCTTTAAGGACTAGCACCGAGAAGTGGGATTTCTAGCCCTTGTACAGTCGTACAGTCTTCTGTTGGAACAAGATGAAAAAGTCCTGTGTAAAGAGACAAGATCGAGGTGCCCAAAATGCAGATTTGCCATGACATTTTGTGTGAATGAAACAGAAATGTGGCAAATAGTCAAGGGGTTTTTTTGGTTTGGTTGTTTTTTTTTCATTTTTTCTTTTCAGCATGAGAAACTATTCATAGCATATAAAGAAAGATTTGACTTAACCATATGATAGAGGTAAATATTGTAGCACAAAATCTATTGAATCAACAAATGATGCTCTTAAGAAATCTTTATGCAAATCACTTAGGTTAATTTTGTTTGTATACAGTCCGAACATGAATGCATACAGCATGTGACTAAATCCTTTCTCAGCCGCAGAAAGGGTGTGAAGGTGCTTACAGCTTTGGCTCACTTCCTTAGGTTACCTTAAACATTGCGCTTAAAGGATCAAACAGAATTTTGATTTTGTTCTTTACTTTCAAGTGGTAATGTTTTTCCAAAGGATTTTGTCCAGTAAATTGTAATCATAAATAGTTTGCATCCAAATCAAAAAGAATGGCTAATTTGAAAACATGCCAGCGTCTGCTCTCAGAGAAGCATGAGTGGGGTGAATGGGAAGTTCTGATCCGTAAGTAAAACTGGATTATTTAATGACTGTACACTCGTCACCTGTTCATGCATTTCTAGATTCTCTCTTAGCTTTGCCGATTGGAACGGAATTTGTACTATTAAACGTACAGCGGACAAGATTTTCTGAGTTCTCTTCAGTTGGGTTTGCTAGTTTTTATGGCATGTGTAAGCACTCTAGTTTCTGCAGATGTTGTTTTAAATTGTTAAGACTTGTCCTGCCCAGGCTGATTCTGCTCCCCTGTAACAGGTAGAAAATTCACTCTGGTCCAGACCTTTTGTAATCTTGTAAATTAGCCTTTATTCCATTAGTGAGTCTGAAACCCCAGCCGTGATCCTGGTTACAGGTGAAGCTTTTTTTTCTTGCACATTACCCCGAAAACTTCCTTTCTTGTCTTCAGAATACAATAAAGATGACCATTTATGTGAGATCTCAAGCCGCGTGCAAGAAATCTCAAGTGTTTTCCTTCACATCTGTGTACAGAGAAATGAGTGAGACTAGTGTGTCCGAGAGGATTTTCGTTGTTGTTCGGTTGGTTGTTCCCTTTTGGAAGTCCAGATCTGATAATCCGGTAGCTGTTCGTAGTTAGCTAGGGTCCATTCAAGCAGGATCCTAAAAGACGTTTCAAGTACGTTGATATGCTGCTTTCCCCCTTAGACCATGAAGGTAAATTGATCTTAAGAACTGGTCAGAGTTGGCTCAGCCAAAACAGGTTTTGTGCCATGTTGCATCTATTTTGCTCGATAGCAAGTGATTGTTTTTGTATCCGTGGCATGACGCGTCGGTTGGAGCGATTGATGACGGTTGAGGGACGTTGGGATGGACGAGGTGCCGTACGGCGGGGGAGAGCCTTGTTGCAGAGGCCAGGCAGGCATGTCGCGTGGTTTCTCTGCGCAGCTGCCGTGTCCCAGCGTGATAGCAAGGTGCTTGATGCAGTTATACGCTTTGATTTGAAACTCTCTTGTAAAGAAAAAAAGTATCGTTCACGTCTCACTCTTTTTGTTGTAAATGGTCCTGACGTTTAAGTTAATCCAAAGAAGTAAAAGGCAACTCGCTTTGAACCAGGAGTGAAAAGTGTACAGTGTGCTAATTGTGGACTTCTCGATTACCTCAGCAGGTATCCTGCCATGTAATTACTAGTGATTAGTGTTAATTTAACCAGCTAAATAGGTTCAGGTCTCTTACTTAACTGTGCCCTGGAATTAAGTGGCCTAACATATGTTGTATTAAGGCTGAGTTCCTATCCAAAAAAAGGGTGTTCCCCTAACTTTTAAAGATAGAAATGCTCTGTTACATGTAGATAGCTTGTTTTTGTGAAATGTCACCAGTACTACTAGTTGTGGCATTTGCTGTGTGTCCGCATACTCAACACTGGATCCGGGAGATGTTTTATAAACATTTCTGCAAGCCACTCGAACGAACAGAAATCTTCGACATTAACCCACCCCTGCCCTTCTGTTGTATAACCTAGTTTTAGCTGATCCTACTTAAGCTTAAGTGATGGCAACAGTGTTTTAAAGTTGCGTGTATGATGTACTGGATGTAGGCTTTTTCCTTGTTTTTCTGATTCTCTTCCTTGGAAAAAAGCAATAAAACTGCTTTGTCTGTTGCCTATTAGCATGACAGGAGTCCTTTCCTTTGGATAGTGGTTTTATAGGAAAGTTTGTATGCATATCACCAAGTCTAGCTTTTAAAAATAAAGTGTGCAGGAGTTATTGACAATATAGTGTGGCATTTTATTTTAAAAATTGGGGAAAGTTAACATATTTTTTTAAAAAGTAGGCGTTTGAGTAAATAATGGAGGTACTTTTTTAAAAAAAAATTTATATGCCACAGTTTACATAGACATATTTCAGACTAAACCTATACAGTACATTGTAATTTTGGAGGTGGTGATTTCTTTTATTTTGTCAAAATGCATGTACAGAAACTCTTCCATCTTAGTTCCTTGCGTTGGCTGAAGGGGTCTTCTTTATATGCTTCTTTAACAGCATCTGAATCAAAATAGTTTTAAAAATTGCAGGTAATTTGGATATCTGTATCGTAATTGACCTATCCAGTGTGCAAAATGCAGGTTTGCCCTTTTCTACCGAGTGATCTTTACAGCGAAAGGCTGCTTTCTTTCAGGCTGACAGATGTGTGCAAGAAAGGGTACTAAAAAGAACCGTACACGTCTGACTTGTTGCGGCATTCCCTGGAGAGGGTGACCTAAATTTCAAAGAAAGCGAAAGAAGAAAAGAAAATGCATGTCTGCTAGTGGCCTGCGAACGCAGGGATTTCTCAAGTTCAAGACACCACGAAACATGTACATAAACCTATAACGATTTGTGCAATTGAAAGCCTGTTTTAATTTTCTATGTAAACCTACTCATGGAAGGGTTAAATTCACAGCAGTTTTGGATTCTTTCTTGCTTCCAGTAACTAAACTGGTACTTTTTTGCACATAGTTAACTTTGCTCATCCTTCAATATGATTCTTCAAAAAGTGCTGTTTCTGTGGTATTGTATTACCTGAATAATCATATTTAACTTTTTTTAACAAGGTTACAGTTTCTAATTGTTCCGTTCCTGTGTTTTTTGCTGGTGTGTAATAAAGGCAAGATTTTTTTTTTTTCTTTTCTTGGTTATTTAATACATTAGCTGCCTGTAAATATTTCTTGTTAAATGCTCTGGAATGTGGTGTAGAAGTTGTATTAGATCAGTTTAAAGCATTGTTTGAAAACCACTTTGTTTTGGTTATTTCTATTAAATTAGAAAAAAGGAAAGAGTTTTGCTTTGAGTTTTTCTTGCAGATCTGAGTGGAGCATTGCTGAGCGTTTCTAGAAACGTTCCTTTCTTCGGCTCCGTTTTTAGCATATTCATTCCTTTTAGAAGTGAGGGCTAGGCTCGAGTGGACAGCGCGAGTGCGCTCCTGGGCTTGTCCCGTGTGGCCGGAGACCCGTCCCTCCATCCGTGGCGCGCGTGGGGAGCAGGAGGAGCAACTCCCTGCCGTGTTGAGCTCCAGGGGGTGGGAGGAAGGAAGTGGTCTGGCTGTGAAAGCGGTTCCTCTGGGGCTGGCGTGGAGAGGTCGCTCCCAGCCGGCAAGCAACAGGAGCCCCTCTGCTCACGCGCACCAGCGGGCATGGCTGGTGTCTTACCCCCCTGACGCAGGGTGCCCGTAATGGGGGGCGGCCCCCCGGACCTGTATCTTCCCTCGTGCAGCGTTAACCCTGAGCTGGGTCACACATCTCGACCCAGGCTCAACCTGCTCCTTCACGGCCAGCGCCACGACTTCCAGAGCAGCTACCCGACAGGGCTGGCTTCTGGGGATCCTCCTTGTCTGCACCCTGCCCGAGGCCAGGCCCGCTGATCAAATGTCCCTTCTGGCTTTAAAAACCTTTGTTTCAAACAGAGAACATGGTGGCGCAGAGCTCTGTGGCGCTCAGCCCCTCGCTGACACAAGCGGCCCGTTACCCTGCTGTTCACGGAAGATGGGGCGGGAGCGAGAGCGCTTGTAACTCCGAGTGCTCGGGGCGCGACCGGCACCACGGAAGCACCGCGCGGGAAGGCTGCGTCCCCCGCGTGTGGCAGTGGTAATGGTGTCGCTGGCCAAAGCACCCCTCACACGCCTACTTCCACGCTCGCGCCCACCTGCCCGCTCTGTGGCAGGGGCGTACTTTTGAACACGGGTGTTTTTGGGTGAGTTCTGCTGCCAGTCCTCGTGCCCGTAGACTCGGTGTTTGCATCCCTCGTAGCCCCCGTTCCCATGCCGGTGTGCGCGGAGCGGCTGGCTCGTAGCTCGCTGCCGCCTGGCTGCATCCGGCAGGCACGGCTCCCCGTGTTGGGCTGGGGTAAGGGAACAATGGCAGCCCTGCGGGCGGGTGTTTGTGTGTCCTGGCTAGCAGCACGGAGCATGCTTCCCCCTGTCCTCGACAGAGTCCCGGCCTTGCCAGCCCATCTGCTCCTGCTGCTGCCGGCCCATCTGCTGCATCGCCTGCTGTGCTGTTCGTTCGAGCTGCCGCTATTGCTGAACTGATCCGTCGCCCCCAGCAACCCCTGCCTGACTCCATTCAGGCCCCTGCGAGCAGGCAGACCCCTTTCAGTCTTGCTCGCATCCCCGTGGCCAATTGCCTCCATCTGCCCCGGTCTGTTCCAGCGGGCTCCGACCGTTTCCTCCCTCGAAGAGCCAACCGTTACTGGGGAGCCAGCCCTGCCTGCCGGCAATAGGGAGAGCCCTCCTCGCAGGGCTGCTGGGCAATGCTGGCTGAGACGGAGGGAGATGGTCCAGCATAGCTGGAGCTGCTGCTCCCTCCCCACGCGTGGCAGCCCCTCGGCCTGAGGACAGGAGCTGGGGGCGGTAGTGCTGCATCTTCCCTCCCTCCCTTGCGGCTCGCTCCATGGACTTGCCACGGCCGAGAGCCCGACAGGCTTCAGTGCTGGACAGATGGGTGAGTGCACGGAGGCGCGGACCGCCCAGCCCTGCAGTGCGTTTGGGGCAGTGCTGTGTTCCGGGGGTCCTGGCCCGTGCCCGCCCCGATCCCTGGCTCGGCGCGGCTGGGAGCCGCGGGGCAGATGGCGCGGGCTGCTCGTAGCCCACGGCAAGGCCAGGCAGGCTGGGCTGGTCCCTGGGGATGCCTTGCTCTGGCTCCAGACTGAGGCGGGCGCCCTGCCTGGGTCTGTCCATCCATCCACGTGTCTCCAGCGGGAGTTCCTGTGGAGGCCCAGGCACCCCGTGCCTATGGAGCCCCCCAGCCGGGCGGCAGCTTTGGGCTCTCGCGGGCCGGGCCGGGCCGGGCAGCCGGGTGATCGCCCTCGGCCAGAGCCTGGCTGCGCTGTGAAGCCCAGTGCGGGCCGGATCCCGTCCCTGCCGCCCCTGCGCTCCAGTTGCTCTGTCCTGGACTCCGTGCCCACCCCGGCCGGGCTGGGTCCCAGGCCCTGGCAGCGCGTGCTGTGGCCTGCTCCACTTTTGCAGCGGGGCGCGGTGGAAGCAGGCTCCAGGCAGCCGCACAGGTGTGCGCCCTCTCCCTCCCGGGGCTCCTGTACGCAGGAGGGCCATGCCGCAGGCTCTGCTGCCTGGCTCAGCCTCCGGCACGAGGGGTCCTTGCCCCCTCCTCCTGCCCCAGCCGCCCTCCGTGCCAGGCCTGGTGAAGCTGTAAGGGGCTGGCATCCGTGAGCACGAAGCGAGCCAGGTGCTACCGCTCGGCGCCGACAGAGGGAACCCCTGGCATCCGCAGTCTCAGCCCGGAGCTGCTGGAGCAGAGGGGAGCGGGCTTGGGGCTGCAGCCCCCGGCCGAGCACCCCGGCCAGGCTGGGCACGGCGTGGTGCAGCGCAGCAGGTAAGAGGCCACTGCCTGCAGGGCTTGGGCACTGCTTTCCTCACCCCCTTGCCCTGGAGGGAGCGTGCTGGGGCTGCCGGGCACAGGCTGAGCCTGGTCGTTCCCCGCAGGCGGCCTGGAGCAAGCTGTCGGGTCTGCCAGGCTCCCGCTGGGGCACGCAGCATTGCCCCTCGGGGGAGCAGCCCTGCAGCCAGGGCCGGTGCGCTGTGGGGGCTCGTGGCTCTGTCCTGGCAGTGTTGGGGTTCAGGCGCAGCACAGGGGCACTGCGTGAGGAAGAGGAGCCTCCCGTGAGCCCTGGTCTCGCGTGCCATCGTGCTGTGCCCTTGAGCCCCTGCCCCGCAGCCCCAGGAGGCAGAGCCGCTGCAGTGCGGGCAGGGACGGGTTTGCTGCAAAGCTAAATCCCAACCTCCTCCCTGGCACAGACCCTTGCACGTGGAGGTGGGGGGCCACCCCGGCGGGGCAGCCAGTCTGTGAGCACGGTCTGGACGTGCCAGGAGGCAGCAGGCACGTGGGGTGAAGCCTGGCCTGGCCCTGCTCCCAGCTGCCAGCCCGGGGCAGGGAAGCTGTAACCGCTCCCAGCCCTGGGCAGCGTCGGCCCAGGCTCCCACAGGCGGTGCAGGGCTTGGGCTGTGCGGGGAGAAGGCCTCGCCCGCGGCAGGAGGCTGCAGGGAAGGGAGCGTCCTCGTGGCAGCCTGTGCAGCGCCCGTGTTGCTTTGCTGTCCTGCGACCCCGGTGCGGCCGGCCCTGCGGTGGCATTAGTGTGGCACCTCGGCTGGCCTGGCCATGGGTCAGGACACCTGGCACGATGTGCTGCAGGCACCGGACAGAGCGGTGGTCCCTGCCCCGGGGCACCGGTGGCTCTGGGGCAAGAGGGGTGCTCCAGGGAGCAGAGAAGGGTGCTCAGCACTGCAGGCGCTGGGCTCAGCCAAGTCCTCATCGGTGTCCTGCCGGCATTGGGGCCCGGAGGCCGGCAGGCGCCCCAGAGGCCGCTGCGTGGGAGCTCCTCCCAAGCAGCCAGGGAGCGATCGGGAGGGGCTCGTTGGTCTGCGATGAAAAAGCCGGTGCTCGCGACCGGGTGAACGCGTGGGAAGCTTTTGAGCACTGGCGGGAGCAGGGAAAGCCCCGGGAGCCCCGGCGCAGCCCCGCGCTGGGCAGGGAGAAGCGCCCCGGCGGCTTCTCGAGGGCCCCGGCGCAGCGCCGGGCTCCGCAGCTCAGGCCGTGCCTCGCTGCACTCGGGGCCTTCAGCTGAGGTCGGCGGCCATGACCTGGGAATGGCCTCACGGTCTCCCGGCTTGAAGAGGCATCGGCCCTTCAGGCAGGTGGTCGGGTCGCCAGGCCGTGGCTGCAGGGCCCCACGTCCAGGCCGCCCCTTTTGGCCGTGGGTCCTTGCTCTTTGCAATTCCAGGCTCCCGCGGCGCGGCGCGGCGCCCGCTGCTGCTGCCCGGGCTGTGCCCAGGGGCAGGCGGAGGAGTGGGAGCCGCCCAGCAGCGCGAGCTGAAGGCCCTTGGGAGCAGACGCGCGGCAGAAAGTGCTTCTCGCTCCCGGCCTGAGCAGGGCTGTGAAGTCAGAGCACAGAGAAGTGCCGGCGCCACCTTAAAGACTGTTTTTTTTAAAGAATTTTTTCATGTCCCAAGCCCAATCGAGTCCAAACCCGAGAGTCAGTCCAGAACCAGAGGTGGCCCTGCAAGCGGCGCACGTCCTCCGCCCCACCTGGGGCTTCAGATATTTCCAATGTCTTTTGGCGGGCATCCTCCGTGCAGGCCCAAGCCCAGAGGCTGGGGGTTCGGATGCCCCCGGGGTTTGCCTGCCCTCAGCGCTAGGGCCACAGAAGCAAGCGAGGGAGGAGTCTCCCGTCTCCATAAACTGGGCTTTAACCCCAACACCTCCGCGGGTACTAAACCACGCCAGAAGAGCAGTTATCCCCGGAAGCGCTTAAGGAAAACTGCCTTCACGGACCCAGATTCGTGGTGTTTCTCCTGCCAGAGAGGGTTTTCTGGAGGCCTCCTGTTAGGAGACGTCTGTGACCTACCATCAGCACGAGGCGGTGACCTGCTGGGGCCAGCGCAGCGGAGGCGGCCGGTGAGCACGGCGTGGTGCTGTGTCCGTGCTAGCGGCCCTGCCCCCTGCTTGCCTACCGCCACCGCCCCTCGCAGTCAGAGCCTTGCCCCGGCCACGGCCCTGCGCCAAGTGCTGTGCGACTCGCTGCACCCCGCAGGCGGGTGCCTGGGGTGGGCGCGCTGGCCTCGGGGCTGGCATGGCCAGGCTTTGTCGCTGCTCCTCGTGCCTGGCTGGCCTGTGGGCTCCTGATGCAGCTGCTGGGCATGGCTGGTGTCTGTCAGGAAGCCCCAGGTGAGGACCAAGGGGCTCGCTGGGGCGCATAGGGGAGTGTGCGCAGCCGCTGCTCTGGAGAGCCCAGGGCATGCAGGGGGCTGCAGTCGGCACTGGCAACGTGAGGCATCAGTGGCTTCCGTGGCGGGTATCGTGCTGTGGCGGGGGCGGCTTCTGCCAGCTCCTCCCGGGCTGTGCAGGGCCTGTGGCCGGGGTGCCCAGCGCAGAGCCCGGGGGGAGGCTGGTGTGCGCTGGCCCGACAGCTGGAAGTGCGGCAGTGGAGAGCTGCGAGCTCCTTGGCCAGGCTGGGCCCAGCCCCCGTTGCAGGGCACGGACACGTGCACTCACTCCTTGGCGAAGCGCAACGTCTGCACGCTTGGACAGTGTCCCCCTTTGGCGGCAGGTGCTCTGAAGCTGCCACGTGGCTGGGCTTGGGCTGAGCCATTGCCGAGCCTCCGTGCCGGAGCCCGTGCAGCCCAGGGAGCTGAAGGGGCAGCTGACGTGCAAGGGGGGGAAGCAGGACATGGGCGTGAGGCCCTTCTGTGCGGTGACAATGGCGCTGGTGATTTATTACCCGGGAGCACCAGAGCCATTCAGGCACCAGTCGCAGCTGAGCCGTAGCATAACAGACACAGGGAGTGAATGAACAGCTGCTCACACCTAATTAACAATGCTTCTTGTAAAATAATCGGTGAGGAGCAGCAGTGCCCTAACTACTGACACCGGCGCCAAGCGGGGGGCTGTACTCATCCCGTCCGGGTAGGTGCTGCTCCGCGTGGCAGCGTGCTTTCAGATGAGTGGAGCCACGTAACGGGAATCTCAGCAGATGTGAGGTGTGTTGCTTCATTGAGAAGAAACCCCAGCAGCCCCGGCCCCCCCGGCGTCCTGGGCGCAGACACAGCTCTGCCTGCGTGGTTCTTGCCGCGCAGACGCTCGTAACCACTTGTCCTGCAGCAAGAACTAGGCGCGCTCCAGTGTGTTACGGGTTGTTTCTTGCCAGCTTTTCCCTTGGGGGCTATAAAGGACCTGTGGAGCCTCTTGGCCCTGCTCCTACCCAGCACGTCCACCCCGGCCTGCACTCGGAGGCACTTCCACAGTGAGGCTTGTTGGAGCAGCCCCCTAAACCAGAGTCGTGGAGATGGCACCAAAGGCACAGGTCAAGAGCCTGGATGGGGCCTGTGCTGGGATCTGCGGCCCCCAGGAGCTGCGAAGCGTTGCCTTCTCACGGGCGCGGGTCCATTGACTCACACCGTGCGCTGAGCCAGAGGCAATGACTGGCCCTGCGCCCCCTGCCCCTTCTCACCTCTCCCCGCTCCAGGCCGCGGGGAGTGGGAGGCTGGAGGCAGGGGCTGGCGGGAGCTGAGCTTGGCTCTGCCAGTGCTTCCCTCCGCCCAAGTGCCTTGATCTCTCTGCACCCCTGCTCCCCATAAGCGCGAGGCCGGCGGTGGGTGCCGCATGGAGGCGTCCCTGGAGCAAGGCACCCTGCGCTGCAGGCCCTGGGTGCTTGTGCAAAGCGCCAGAGCGGTCCTGGGTGCCTCCCTGCCAGGAAGCCTCCTCTGTATTTAATTCTGAACAAACAGCCGAGGCAACACGCGGGCGTTGAATTAGGGAGCGGTTCCTCATCCAGGGCTGGCGGACAGCGCCCGGCCTGCTCTCGGCAGAGTGCATCAGCAGGTCGTTAGCCCGGTGCTGCTCCGGCCAAGCCCGGCTTCAGGACCAGCAACAGCCTCTGCTCGGCCCGCCCAGGCAGGACTGCGGCCGAGCCGGGGCGGAGCTGCGGGTGGCTCCGGCTATGGGCCCGTCTGCATGCAGGGGCTCCGCACAGCCCGCCCCGTGCTTCGCCCGCTGCCCCTGGGCTGCGCGGACCTGCCCGGGCCCAGCCGCCCTCCCCTGGCCGGCGAGGAGGGAGCTCTGCCCCTGGGCTGGGTCCTGCAGCGCGGAGCCTGGTGGAGCCCGGTGCAGGGAGCGGCCAGGGCTGTCCCTGGCTGCTGCCCGCCTGCTTGCGGTGCCCATGGGCTGAGCGCCCCAGCCCTGCGCGCCCCGGGCCCTGGTGATGGAGCCAGGGCCAGGCTGGGCTCTGGGCACCTTGCCACAGCCGGGCTGTGCCCACAGGCTGGGGCTGGGCAGAGCTGGGGCAGGCTCGGGCCTCCTTCCACCCTCTGCCCAAGGCCTGTCCCCACCGTGCACCAACGGCCCGCGGCAGACGGCGCGGCCTTGGCCCACCGGCACACAAAGGCAGTGTCCGAGGGGCCTGGCGCAGATGGCAGACCAGTGCTGCCCGAGGGCCAGGATCAGAGCAGCTTTGCTCCCGAAGCAGCCTGGATCCTTTGGAGCTGTGTCCAATGATCCTATTAATTGAAAGCATGGAGGCACTCGCCCTCTCGGCCCAGCTGGCCTGAACATATACGGCTCTTCCCTCTGCAGGCTGCTTGGCTTCAGACGCTGGGCCTCCGACGGCACCGACTCCGAAGCCAAGCAAACGCGGGGCTGCCTAAAGAGCTCCGCTGTGACGGGGACACGTGCGGTCACAAGCTGCGGAGGGAACCAGCCGGGTCACACGTGAAAGCCACGGACACGTTGCCCCGGCTGGTTCCTTCAGCTTGGGAACCTGGCACCAGATCTCTTCAATGTGTTAGGCTGGGCCTGGGCTGCTAGAGGCATCGCGATGCCCGTGAGCCCACGGCTCGGGGTGGCGCGTGCGCTGCTGTTCCTGGGCCCCGGCGGTCTCTGTGCAGCTGCAGCGTGGGGCGTTTTAGCCATGCTTTGGCCCCATCCCATGAGTGTTTGGTGTCCCCGCTGTCCCCAAGCTCCCGGCAGGCTGCTCCCCTCCCTGTTATGTCACATCACAAATCCTGTTAATTAAAGAGCCACTGGAGCCAAATCAGTCCATCTCTGCAGCTGAAGCAACGATTTCTTGCAAGTAAGCGCTGTAATAGCCCGGTGGCCTGCTCCTGCTGGCCTGCCGGGCTCTGCTCTGGAAATGAAGGTAAATAATTAACCCGGGTGACTCTAGATTTGACGCTGAAGACTGGATGTCAGCGCTGATGAAATTAGAGCAACTTTCCCGTTTCCAGACACTAAATGTCGCCACTGGTCTCTGCTGGCACGAGCTCTGCCTGTTTCCTGAGCTGCCCCGGGTGCTGGGACTCTCTTGCCGGCCGGCGCTGCTCCTGGGGCGAGGCACCGGGGCCAGGCATCCAGGGTGCCAGGAGGGTGAGGGCAGCTCCTGCCCCTCCCCGCCCCAGGGCCACGGCTG
>NW_005842873.1:391705-417642 GCF_000455745.1 Alligator sinensis
GAGCTGCCCCGGGCCGGGCCGGGCCGGGTGCTGAGACGCGTCCGCGGAGCTGCCGCCTGCAGGACGTGGCCAGCCCAGGCGCGGGCCGATTACCGCAGATAAGGCGTTTAGAGGGATAGTGAGACAATCCCCAGTTACATTAGAGAGGATGAAAAGCTTAGAAGGGATATTGCACTTCGTGGCTGAAGGACTAAGCCAGCCAGGAGCTGCTGCGAGCTGGGGGCACACCACTCCCAGGAGCAGGCAGGTGTGTTCATCGCGCCCCTCTGCGCTGCCTGGTGCTGGCCCCAGACCGCAGATAAGGCGTTTAGAGGGATAGTGAGACAATCCCCAGTTACATTAGAGAGGATGAAAAGCTTAGAAGGGATATTGCACTTCGTGGCTGAAGGACTAAGCCAGCCAGGAGCTGCTGCGAGCTGGGGGCACACCACTCCCAGGAGCAGGCAGGTGTGTTCATCGCGCCCCTCTGCGCTGCCTGGTGCTGGCCCCAGGAGAGGAGACGGGCCTCTGGGGACACGGTGCTGGGCCCATGCCCTGCGCGCTCGCGCCCGTCTGGGCACCCTGGACGCCGTCTCCCCAGCACAGCGCCGCGGGGCCCAGGCAGGCAGCCCTAGGTGAACTGCGAGCCGGACCAAGCCCCAGGCGCAGCCTCGTGCGTTCGTGGGAGTGTGGAGGCAGCAGCTGCCAGGTGCTCCCTGTTGTCACAGAGGTAACGGCGACCCGCTCTCCCCCCGGGTCTGTTGAGCCTTTCCTCCCCTGGGCTTGATCTGGGGTAGATGTTACGCGGATTACTAAGCGCTTGAACACGGTCGGTATCTCTTGCGGACAGAGGGGAAACAAATGCTTCCCCAGCCAGACTCCTGGGCTGCTTCTGCACACCTCTGCGTGTCTCTGGCTCTGTCGGGAGGGGGATTTGGGACTCGTGTGTCAGAAGCCAACAGAGAGCAGCGTTTGCTGGGGAAAGCTGCCGTTAGACAGAAGCTGGCCCCCTTGTCCTGGCCCTGCCGACGGCCAGGCAGCGTGGGTACAGCACTGGCGGGCAGCGTGCGGTGCGGAGGAGCTGGCAGCGCGTGGGGGTCGCGCGCAGCGATCTGTTGTGACAGAGCCTGGGGCTGGACGTGAGCAGGAATCCCGGGCATCGCAGCAGAGGCTCTTCAGTCCCGTCCCGTCCCACGCCGTTAGGGGTATGCACCGCTGCCCCTGGCAGGGAAGGAGGCTGTGCGCCTGTGGCCTTGTCTCGGCGTCTGGGCAGTGTTGTGGAGGGGGCAGGCTGCTGCTGGCCCAGGCTCTGCCCAGGACAACTGAGGGGTTTGGTCAGGGAGGCCACTGGTGCTGGCAGGGCAGGGAGGCAGGTGCAGGCAGGTGAGCTGCTTACCTGAAGCCTGGCCCGGGCCAATGCCAGGAGCAGAGGCCCGGTCCCTGTGCTGCTGGCAGTGAGTGTGTTTCCACCCTGCTGGTCTCTGGTCCCCGGCTGCTCCATCTGGGCACCTTTTGCCTGCCAGTCCCACGCCGCTGTGCGGTGAGGCTGTGCACTGCTACGCAGCAAACCTGGCTTCTCCCCAGGGGTGGCTGCCCCGAAGGAGCGGCAGGAACCAGTCCTGCGTTAGTCGTGCGTCGGTCACAGTCCAGGGAGCAGCTCTGTTGCCCACCACCAGTGCCATGCGTCGGTGCACTCGCTGCAGCAGGTCGTGTAGCCACCCTGCGAAATGCTGATTGTCCCGACGGCTGGTTGGCAGTGCCAGTCAGGACCTGCAAGAGGGCAGAGGCCGGGCCCTCCCGGGGCTCCAGTGTGGGCAGACTGGCAGTGCGCACCGCGGTCAGAGCAGGGCGCCCGTGCGGGCTGCGGTGGTCTGTGCGCCCCTGCTGCGGGCAGGCTGTGGCCTGGATGGACAGGTGCACGCGGCGCGGACGAGGACTGTCTATTGATTTCCCATTATGTGACTGCAGCCGGCTGTGCAATCTGGGCGCGTCACACGATGCTGTAGCGGCTGCGTTGAACAAGTGCAGGGTCTGATCCTGAGAGGTGCCAAGCTTACGTGTCCCAGGGCTTGCCTAGCACCCGGCAGGCTCTGCCCCGCAGGGACTGAGTCAGCCGGGAGACGCAGGCTGGGGACTGCATCCATCTCTGGAGCTTCTTGCTCGCTGCAGCCGGTGCCCTCAGCACCATGACCCCACGGGAGCCCTCTCGCACTCAAACCCCTCTAGGTCCCCGCATCCAGGCAACATCTACATCTTCTCTTTGTGTAACGTCTCTGCAGCGATCAAAAACAAACAGCAGGCAGGACCCCGCCGTGCTCAGGGGCTGCGTCTTTCTGCAGTAACGGGGCCAGGATCAGTGCAGAGCACAGGACGGAGGAGGGAGCTGCCAGGTCAGTGCATTCGCCCCAGGAGCCAGGGCTGGAGAGGCCTCTTCCAGGCTGACCCACTTGGCCTCCCGTGGCCAGGCTGGACTCTGGCTCTCACATTTAGAGTCCTGGCTGCCAGGTCCACAGCTGGTTGTCTTTCTGAAGTATGAAAACCAGACCCCAGGGCCCTCAGGAAATGAATGGCCTTTGCAGTCTGAAGGGAACCGGCTCTGCTGCAGAATTAGGATCACTTGGCTTTGGACTGAGTCACACTAATGACTCATTGCTAATGCCCTGTGGAAGCCACTTCCAAGGCCCTGGGGTGTTCCTTGTGGCAGGGCCGTGAGCTGGAGGGAGGCTGCCAGCCAGCTCCGCAGGGGTGGGGTGAGGAAATGCCCGGACGAGGTGCAGCCTTGGGACAGCCTTCCCGGTTCCCAGCGCAGGGAGCCTGAGCCTGCCAGGACGTCAGCATGAGCTTGCCTGCAGCCAGCAAGCAGTCCCAGGGAGGTCCTGGCAGGCGCTTGGGCAGCGACTGGGCACTGAGCACCCTAACAAGTCATGACACCCGGTTAGAAGCATGTTGGGAGTGCAAGCGTGTGCGTGTCCCCACCGGCTGCGGCCCAGCCTGGGGGAGTATGGGTGCAGCCTGGCCCCTGGCGCCCTGGCACCTGGATGGGGACAGAAATTGCTTTGGCTCTGTTTTGGTGGGAACCATTAAAACAGGAAAAATCACTTCTGAGCAACTATGCACAGAGGGAGAGCAGCCTCAGTGTCCCCGTAACCCTGGTGGACACAGCAGAGCTCCAAGCAGGGGCTGCGACATGCAGGTGTGCGCGCTGAATTAGTGCACTGGCTGCAGCCCGCTAGCTTCAGTGTAGCTCGCTGGATGTAGCGTGTCGGCTGCAGCGCGCTAGATCCAGTGCGCTGGATGTCGTATGCTAAATGCACCAGATGCAGCGCACTGGATGTAGTGGTTTCCTCTGAGCCCTCCCTGAACAGCATGTTAAGCCAAGACGGTGACACAGGAATGACTGACTCGGGGTCCACCTCGCTGTATAGGAGCAGGCGCCCCTTGTGCTGTGTGACACACTGGGAATGGGCACTGCCTGCCCTCGAGGGGCGACTCCACACAGGGTAGAGCCTACCGGTGCTGCCAGCTGGGGGCCAGTCCTCTAGCTCCTGTAGCGGATGCCTGCCCTCGCTGCGGCGCATCCTGGGGTCAGATTTTGCCGTGGCGCGGGCGGTACCTCTACAGGTTGCGTCTGGCAAGGGTGTGTGAAGCTGATGCTTAGACCCCTAGGCAGAGCGCTCCGGGGTCTGTAACCTGTCTGGACACCCGTGCACGGGTGCATTTCGGCACCGACGCGTGTGCCCCTCTGCATGCACAGCCCTTGCTACCCAGAGGATGTTTGTCTCTGCAAATGACAGGCACACACAGAGCCTTGTGGGTGTGCCACAAGCATCTCTGCACAGATGTGGGGCTGGGGCTGGGGCTGGGGCTGGCTAATTGCTGGCGGCTGAATCACTCCTGAGGCGGTGCTGGCAGGCGGACCAGATCTCTAGACTTTGCTGTGGACTGGGAGCCCGTTCCAGTGCAGCTGCAGGAGGCTCGCGCGCAGCCAGGGCTCGGCAGCTCCAACTCCATAGAAACAGCCAGGCAGATTGCTGCCGGCTCTCGCTGCGTGCGAGCGGGCCGAGGAAGGTGCCAGCCACCCGGCAGAGGAGCAGAAGCCTGCTGGGTAAGTCCATGCTCCCAAAGTTGCTTCCCTGCTTTGTTTTTCCCTCCCCGTCTTCCTCCCGTAGCCCCGGGGGCCGCGGCTGGCTCTGCTTCCCACGGTCACCTAGATGCTGTGGAGACCAAGCATGTGCTTTTCAGCTAGTTCCAGTCGGAGCAAAGCCTCTGCCTGCCTTCTCCATTGTTGTGCAGCAGGGAGCAGGAGAGCTGGTGGTTTACGGCTTGCTGATGCTTGCTGCTGGCCAGCGCTGGCTCTGCTACGCTAGCGGCCGCGTGGCGTGTGCAGCCCTTGCCCGCATTCCATCCGCACGAGGGTGTGCACGGGCTCCACACGTGTGCACGCGTGTGCCTCGGGGCTGCGGGAACAGGGACCGAGCCAGACGTGGCTCTCGGTGGCTGACACCCTTCTCCGTTTAACTTCATTGCTTGCCCCTCACTTGTGCCTTGCCCCTCTGCGCTGTCTCGCTCTTCTCCGGTCTCAGTGCAGTCTCGGGCGCTCTCTTCCAGCCACCCGGGTTTCCTCAGCCTGAGAAAGCGGCTCGTACTGTCCAGCTCGGTATTTGTCCGGTTCCTTCTCCCCAGAGGCAGGATCAGGGGACAGGTTGGTTTGTCTGACTTCCCTTTCCCAGGGCATGGGGCAAGGCCAAGGCCTGCCTCCTTGCCCTGGGATGCGGTTGCTATCGGGACGGGTTAATGCTGGCCAGTGCTATCTGCGGGCAGACAGGAATGCTCCCTGTACCAGACAGTGACTTCAGTATACTCGCACGTTGCAAAATGGCATCCTGGAGGGGGGAGACTTGGACCTGTTGTGAATGCAATGTGGGCAGAGGGCATCGCTCTCTGGGGAGCATTTCACAGAGCGAAGCTGCTGGACGCTAATGGCCACCCTGAGCCACAGCTCGGTTTGTTATGCGATGGTGCGAGTGTCTGACATGATGGGAACCTGTGCAGCAAAGTCCGCGGGCAAGGTGCCAGCAGCCTGGCTCATGCCTGCCCACCCAAAACATAATTAGGACGCAAAACCCAGGGTGTCTGGTTGCACCGGGGCAGTCACGGCACAGATGTTGCAGCCTCCCGGTGCCTCTGGGGCTGTAAATCATCTCATTTTCCACGTGTTTGCAACCGGTGCAAGGAAATAAACCCAGCGTGGAAACACAGTGTTAGGGCTGTGCGGCAGACGCCCTCGGACGCTCCCTTCCCTGGGCCTGACAGTGGTGAGCACCCGCCCAGCGCTGGCTGCCCTCGGGCCGGCCCCTGGTCCCTCCGTAACATGCTGGTGCTAATGTGATTGTTTCTGGCGCGTGCACAGAGCAGCACGGGCCGTTAGCTCAGGGGAGGGGGCGCAGCGGCCCCGCAACTCTCTGCGTTGGACTGTGGAGCTGCGGCCGGTGGCTGCTGTGCAGCACATCTTGGCGCTGGAGCTCTCCCTTTGTTAGCAGCTAATGGAGGCGGCAGCGGCAGCAGCATCTAACGCAGGAGCAGAGACTCCTCTGGCTGCCTCCGGAGCCAAAGGGCACTGTTTCCGTAACGGCTCCATGGAGGGGCTGGTCCCCTCCGGTGTGGGCTGAAGGGTCTCCTCTGCAGCAGCTCTGCAGCCTGCCCGGGGGCCGGCTGCCAGCACCGTCAGGCTGGGCCGGATCTCCCCCCGTGTCCACCCCCAGCACTGGTGCTCGAGAGAGGGCAGAGCGTGGTGGTCAATTCAGCCTGCCCGCAGGCGACGTAGGCCCTGGGCCAGGGCACAGGCTGGGGCAGGAGCTGCCCTAGGCATCTCAGCGCCTATCGCAGAGGCTCGTGTGCCAGCAGGGCTCCTGCCCGCGGCTGGAGCAGGGGCGTTTGGCGGGAGGGCAGCGAGGAGCGAGAGATTCCCGGGCAGCTGCTGGCCCCGGCGCGGTCGGCATCACTGACTCATTTGCAGATGTTGCTACAGCGCATTTGGATAAGATGTCATGGGGTTAGCGCGCTGCCACGTACCGTAATTATACTCAGCAGGGCTTATAATAGCTTATTAGATTGTCATCTGTTAGGCGTAAAGCATCGACAACTGTTACCACCTCATTTATAACACCCTGGGGAGCGGCTGATTAAGACATAAACCCGCCTAAGTTGCAGGGATGCGTGTGCTTCCCGCACTTGAGGAGCGACTGCCTCGCAGCGCTTGGTCCTGCAGCCGGTGCCTGCCCTGGCCCTGGGGTCTGCGGGCTGTCACGGGCGGCCCGTGGGGCATGGCTGGGCACGCTGCTGTCCCCGAGTGCCCCCAGCCCCTTGCGCAGGGTGGGAACCCGGCAGCCTGTCCCCCCGCCACGCCCGTGCCCCCTTGCTGGGGGCAGCCCTGGCCCTCTCAGCCCGGCTCTGTGCCGTAGGCCTGAAGGAGAAGCTGTGGTTTCTGTCCCACCGGTAGCGCGGGCCCTTTGGCCCAGTCTGACACGGGACGAAGCAGTCCCTGGGGCAGTCGCTCGCTGCCCTTTGCCCAGCTGGGAGGCCAGCTCTCCGCCTCCCTTGCAGAGGGAGCCAAGCCGCACCGCCCTGCCCCACGGGAGCTTTGTAATTGGAGCTGAAATGTCTGTCTCGCGGCTGTGAAGAGGTGACTGGGGTGGGCACAAGAGCAGAGGGACGCTGACCGCGCAGGGCAAGGCCCCCCGCGAAGGGGCAGGCCGGGCTGCAGGCAGAACCGCCCGTGCCGCCCCGCTGTGCCCGGTGCAGGGACGGTCCCGCTGTGAGAGGGTCCAGGACGAGGCGGGTTTGGCGCTTGGGCCTGCTTTCCCCACTTGTGTGGAAGGCGCTGGCTCTGCCGCAGCCCAGAGGAGCCGCAGCAAGCTACGTGAATGTCCCCAAAGCAGCAGCGCTGGGCGGGAGCTCGCCACTGTCGGGCCCGGGAAAGGGGGCCTCCGAGGGCACCTGCAGTGTGGCCCAAACACTGTGCCAGTGCTGGGTTTATTTCTTGCACCCGTTGCAAGCGCGTGGAAAATGAGATGATTTATAGCTGTGGAGGCACCGGGAAGCTGCGATGTCTGTGCCGTGACTGCTCCGGTGCAACCAGACACCCTGGGTTTTGTCCTAATTATGTTTCGGATGGGCAGGCACAAGCCGAGCTGCTGGCACCTCACCCACAGGCTTTGCTGCACAGGTTCCTGTTGTGTTGTCAGACCCTTGCACGCCATCACACAACAAGCCGAGCCCCGTCACGTGCGAACCCATGTCGGCAGCGAGCAGGCGCGGCAGTGGGCTCCGTATGGTTGGGGTGAGAGCCCCCCAGTGCCAGGCACTTGCTGCTCCACAGGGCACCGCAGCGGCCCGGCTGCAGCGGGGTCTGTGCGGAGAGGCGCGGCGCGGCGCGGCGGCCAAAGCGGGTGTCCCAGACGGCCCCTCGCACTCGCAGGCCTGGCAGGTGCTGCCATGCGGTTGTCCCAGCGCCCTCGCCAGCGCGACGTGATGGGGTGTTTCGGCGAAGGAGCTCAGCCAGAGCGCCCAGTGCCTCTCCAGGGAGCGCTCCCTTCGCTGGGCTGAACGCTGCTCCGCAAAGCGCCAGGTAAGGAGCCGAGGGCCCTGAGGCCACGTGGCGGACGAGCGGTGTTTGTGGCTACCACATCATCGCTCGGCCCCACCGTGCCGCATGTCGCCCTCCGAGCGGACACCCGGGGCTCTCCTAACGGTGCTTGCCGCAGCCTTACCGGTGGCCGTTGCTTGGGGCTCCCAGCGTCCGGCGCCGGCGGTTCCCTTGGCAGTGGCTGCTCAGCCTCCGCGCTCTGGACCAGCCCCGAGGGGAGGCCGTGCTGCTCCCTCCTGCGCCGCGGGTGACGCGTGCTCCGGGCTGGCGGGAACGGCTGCACGGCAGCAGTGCCCGGTGCTGCCGGCCATGGGCTCAGGGTGGCCCCAGGCAGCTGAACACTTAGCCCCAAGCAGGCCCGGGTGCATGCGCTCTGCTGGGGCCAGGCCTCTGCAGCTCTCATCGCCCTGCCTGGGATGCAGAGGTTGCAGCCCTTCCTTGCTGAAAGCAGGCGCCCTCCACCCCAGCTGTGGCCTGCAGGACCGTGCATAGCTCCGAGTCCGTCCTGGGAGGATGATGCTCCGTGCTCGTGTGCTGCGGACTGTGTCTATCGCCCCAGGCTCTGGAAATCCCCCCCCTCCCCGCATGGTTCCCCAAGAGGGCCTGAGCCCGCAGGCAGCCCCGCGGCCAGCAGTCTCTTTGGAGCTCCCTGCCAGGGCCTGTTCGGCCGTGAGCGAGGAGCGCATTCAGAGCCTCAGGCCCCACAGGTGGGTCCCAAGTTACCAGCAGCCTGGCTGCTGGTGCTGGAGCACGTTCCTGCCGTGTGTCGGGACAGAGCCGGTGTGGAGCCCACCCTGTGCGAGCCCCTTTGCTGCTCAGACGTGTTTGCTTGGAGCCTGCCCTGAGCTAGCACATCGGTTTAGCGCCGCCGAGGGCATGGGAAGCAGCAGGATCTGGTGAAGCAGAAATGGGGGGCTTGCTCACCGTCTGCTACCGGGACGGGGGGTGAGTCCCAGCTGTGAGCACAAGGGGCTGGCAGCACGGAGGGAGCCCGTGTTTGTGGATCCGCACGCGCAGAAAGGCGGAGGCCGGCCAGCTTGCTGCCTTCGGGGATGCGTCATCTCCCTGCCACGTGGAAACGTCTGCCTGTGCTCCTCGCCCTGCTCCTGGCGCTGAAGGCAGCACGTGGCATGGGGCGCTGGGCAGTGAATCCAGCCGGTGTCCCTGGGCTCTGCTGTCTGGCCACGCGCTGAGCCATGGGCTCTCTGGGTGCCTTTGGCTGGCTGGAGCCACGGAGGCCCCTGGCCAGGCGCTGGCACAGCGGTGGGTGGGCTCTGCAGGCCAGGAGACCGCCGCTGCCCGCGAGGGAGGTTGCTGGGTGCAGGCAGATCCCAGTGCTCATCTTGCAGGGTGGGCTACGTGGTCTCACGCCCCAGGCTGTATTTGCATGTGCAGCTGCTCTGGTCCACAAGCAGGACGTTGCAGGACCTCCGCACCGCGTCCTGAGTCGGCAGCTCTCGGGCACCAGCATCCGCGACCTGGGTGGAGGCCTGCATCCCCCTGTGGCACGAGGGGCGGCTGGGCGAGCGAGCCGGAGGCCGCCTGCCTGCTGTGCTTTGTGCCGCAGCGCAGCCGCCGGCTCCCCGCGAGCTCTCTGTAGCAAGCAGGTTGTCTCCATGCTTAGCGTGCAATAATGAGATGTTTTTGATTTTATAATCTTATATAATTACTCTCAAAATAGCCTCTGATTCATCCCTGCCTTTGAAGTTAGTGCTTTGCATTCCAATACGGTTTCCCATCGAAGGAGCCCTGTGTAGTGGCAAATTAAACTTTTAAGAAGTCTTTTCTATCTAATTGAGGCCTTGGCGGAGTGACTGAAGTCCTTTGTGTGCCCGTGATGCGGTGGCAGGCTCTCCCCTCCCTCTGCAGTGCCCCTCCAGCCGGCTGCGGCGGGGGCTGGCACCCGCGTGGCACCAGCCAGCCTGCGCTGCTGGGTGGGGGCGAGCAGTGCTGGGTGCCGCGTAGCTGGGGCGCCCTCACCCCCAGGGAGACGGGCTCCTTTCCACGCTGAGAGATGAGCTCGGTGGGGAACAGAGCCAGCACAGCTCCAAACCCTCTCCCGCCTCTCTCCTACCTGGAAATCCCCCAGATTTATCTTGTGAGGATCCTAGCCCCGGCCTTGGGGGCCGGGGGAGGCGTTGGGATGTGCACAATGAGCTTCACCTTGCAGGAGACCTTCCCGCCCAGCTCTCTGGAGCAAACTTTGGGCTGGACCCGATGATCTTGCGAGGTCCCTTCCAGCCCCTTACCATCTATGAAACTCTTCTCCCACGCGAGCAGGTACCAGTCCCGCACCTCTGCGCTGACCTCCGTGCAGTTGCTTTGGGTCCACTTCCAGGGCTTGGCCCTCCCACAGCTGGCCTCGCAAGTGCTTTCTCTGTGGGAGTGCAGGTCCAAGGGTGGCACCTGCGCCTGGAAGGGCAAGGGCGGCTGAGGGGTTTGTCCCCGTGCCCCCAGGACGTGGGCAAAGGGAAGAGCTGGAAGGGCCGAGCGCGCCCGGCTCCGAGCTGAGGAGCCTGCGGGGCAGCCTGGCCCTTGGCGCCGATGCTGGATGACTGGGGCGTGCCGCTTGGCGCTGGGCTGAGGGAGAGGTTGCTTTGCCTTTCTCCCTGCCACACGCACGATGAGATCATGTCTGCAGGAGGACACAGCTCTGCCGAGGCCCTAATTTTTTTTTTCCTGACCTGGTGCCTCAAAAATGGCTGAGAACTTAATGAAATATCTCCCCAGCAGCAGTGACGCGCCCCTGGCGGACACGCTCCTTTTCCAGCAGGAGCACCATGGCGGTGCCTGACGACACGCCTGGCCCCGCAGGTGGCGGGCAGACTTGGCTGTGACAGCTGCTACTAACCTCCCCAGCTCAGGAGCCTGCCATCGCCTGCAGCCACCCAGCGAGCACGGCTGGTTAATTAAAATGAGACACAGCATTGCAGCATCACGCATCCCTCAAATAGCAACAAGTAGCTTGGGGCTGTGCCCGTGAGCACCGGTACACACTTGGGTTGGTGCCTGGCCTAGGCACCGTGGGCTCACCACACACGTTCCTGCGACGGGCTGGCCTGGTGTGAGCGCAGCTGTGGCCCGGCACCCGCTCGACCCCACACGCTCCTGTAGGTTTTCCCTCTGCTGCACGTGCATCCTTACGGTGGGTTTATCTAGGGTGCGGGGAGCCACGCTTCTCGCCCACACTGCTTAGGCATGACTCGTACTGACTCCTGCCCTTTTTCTGCCCGGCCCGTGCCCTGCCACAGCACCCTGGGCACACTTAAAAGGACTCGTGTCACTCCGCCAAGGCCTCTCTTCTCAAATGCAGCCTCTCAACCCAATGAATTGCTAAGGGGCTTTCTCCTGCTAGAAATAATTTGTAAGTCCGGCCGGGGCACGGGCCCCTGCAGCTCAGACACCAGGCCGGCCTGCCGTAGCACTGCGTGGGGCCGACCCGACGCCTGGCCGCAGCGGCTCGGCTTGCGCGGGAGCCTCGTCCTGCCGTGAATAGGCTGCGGTCGTTCTGGTTCTTCTGTTCGGACTTTCCCAAATATCCTCGCTGGTAACTCCAGCCTGGGCAGTGTGACATCACCTGGAGCGTGAAACCGGACTGCTAATTACGCCGTACTTGTCTAATGAGTTTCCATCCGAGATGAAACAAAACGGAGCCTTCTATTAACGAGCTGCCTTTGCAGGCCCTGGCCGCGCTGGGGCTGAGGGCGGAGGTCCTGCCACGCGTGCAAGCCGCTCTGCCTTATCAGGCTGCACAGATGGGCAGGAGAGGGGCTTCAAGGCAAATTCCCCAGCTCCCCTGGATGAGGCCATCCCAGGACCAGCAGGAAGGGAAGATAAGCCTCCAGGGAGCTTGCTGGTGGTCTGGGGACCAGAGGACAGGCTTGCCTGCATTGCCATGTCGGGTACTGCCACGCTGCCCATTTGGGGGTCTTGCTGGACCAGCTTCTCCGTGGGGCAGCCCGTGGGGCTCCGCCAGCCCCTGCCAGGGGCCGCTGGCTGCTGCGTGGTCGCTTCCCCGGGGGCGAGGTGGCGGGTCACTCCAGGACAGGCAGCCCCGTGGGGTGGGGTGAAGGTCTATGACCTGGCTCCTCGCGCGTGCGAGCGGAGGCTGCTGGCTGCGGGGAGCTCTGTGCACGCGTGGGCAGGGCTCAGGGCCGTGCCCTTCCCGGAGAGGGAGCAGACGTGACCCCTCTCCTCGGCGCGTGCCCAGGGCAGACATGGCCCCGCAGCTTCCCAGGCTGGCGCTGGTTGCCCGGCCTGTGAGCTCCCTGCCAGCGGCCTCTCCCCGTCGCCTCTGCCTGCCGCCCCGCCACGCCGTGGGGGAAGAGCAGGGCGCTGCTCTGCCGGGAGCTGCTCTGGGCGGCTCCGCGCTGGCTTCGAGGCCTCTGCTCGCTGTTTGCGTCGGTGCCAAGTTGCAGGTGCAGGAGACGAGCCCTGCGCCTTGCACCCCCCGGGGCCGAGGCAGCGATAAACACCCAGGCAGCACTCCCGGGAGGCGGCGCTCGCCGCCGGGGAGAAAGCCGCTCCACCTGCCCCTTGTTACACAGCACCTCGCGGGCAAGCCGACGGAGGCTGTCCGAGCACGCCTTTATAGCACAGGCAGCCGAGCGCAGGACTTGCGGTCTGCAAACGCCTGCTCCTCTGCATCTCCGGCTTGCGCCGTTATCCGGGTAGGTGTCGCGCCCCACGGTCCCAGCCGCAGCGTCGTCCGGCCGTGGCTCCGAGCTGCCCTGGGATCCCCGCGGGGCAGGTCCCTTGTGTTGCCCGCGTGGCGCTGGCACTGCTCTGGCAGCTCCGTGGCCTGTACTTTGGAGCTGACAGGCCAAGGTGCTCTCCCTGCTGCCCGCTCCCTGGGGAAGGCACAGGCAGCGAGAGCGGAGCCTGGCCTTGGCCACTTGCGTTTCCTGCCCCTTCTGGGTTTATCTCTTCAATTACCAGCTGCCAGGGAAAGTGCCATATTAGAAAATGGATTTTCTTACATCTTGCACAAGGGAACTGGATTAAAATGGGGTAACAATAGCCAAGCGAGATAAGAGGCTCATGATGAGCTGCAGAAGCTGCTCTGGAGTCGTGCAGCCCTGCTTGCCTGATAACAAAATGCCAGACGATGCTGTTATTTTGGAGGGGGACGGGAAGGAAACCCTCCCTGCCTTTTCTGTATTTTTTCCAAGCGGCAACTTCTTCAGAAAGCAGCAACCGGCCCCATCCCTCGCGGCTGTAGGATCAGGGGCGCCGCAGGGCCGGGGACCAGAGGCTCGTGGGTTGGGGCGCGCCGTGGCCAGAGCGATGGGCTGCGGTGCTTGTGCCAGAAGGAAGCCCGCGTGGTTACTGCCAGGCCTGCCAGCCCTCACCTGCCTCCTGGAGCGTGGCTCCAAAGTGCTGCACATGGCAGGCTGGCATTAACAGGCAGAGCAGTCATTTCCCCGGCCCACGCAGTGCCCTGGAGGGACCTTCAGGGACATCCACCTGCTCCGATGGCAGGAACATCCAAGCTGTCGCTGACAGCAGGGTTGTGCCCAGCAGGTTTGTTAGCCGAGGCGCCGTCTGCCGTAGAAGGTGAAAGATGTTCAGAGCAGACCCTTTCGGGCCCCAGAAGTGTTTCCGTGCCTGATCTGCTCCCAACCCGGGCCTGCACCTCGTGCAATCAACTGAGGTCAAACTCCATCCAAGCAATATTCAGGTTTGATAAGCCCAGATGACTTCAGTGCCGTCCTCGAGCCCACCCATGTTCCTCTGAGGCGCAGGCACTGGTTTAGTAAACCCCTGGTCCCTCTTCCTGGCTTTTGTCTGAGCTGTCAGAGGAAGGATTAGATGGTCAGGCATAAAAGCATCCCTAAATCCCAGCCAGCCAGCTCAGCAAGAAGCAGCATGGACTTAGCTCCATCACAAACCGGCAACAAGTTTCCAGGGGGGATAACTGATCGTTTCTGGAGCTTTTCATTAGCAGCCGTGGTGTGCTTAGCAGAGTTGCGTGCTGCATACTCCCCTGCCGTAAATGGAAAGCTCCTTGCAACGCGGCAACTTCTGGCAGTGATGGATGCTGCGCTGCAGCTGCCCAGGTCCCCGGTAGCATCCTACGCTGGGATTTCAATGATCAAAGGGCATGCACACAAAGGGGAGGGATTATTAGGGATTGCTGGCTGAGCCCTGACATGGCTGGGTAAATTTAAACCTGCCAAGGAGCTTGGTCCTGAACGCAGCGCCACTGGGCTGACAGCTCTTGAGATGTCTGTAGACGTTCAGTGCATTTGCTGCTCGGGTCTTTGGTGCGGAGAGGCCTGAGGCTGCGCGCCGTGGAGGCTGTCAGACCCTGGCAGAGGGGCGCTGCTGTTCGCCAGTCGGTCCCCTGCCCTCAGGGCACCACCGGCAGCGACTGTCTTGTCTAGTTATCCCTTCAGACCTCCTTTTGGTGGCTAATTATAGGCATAATTTTAATAAGGATAAAGATGTTTACATTCGCAAGGTAGCTCCTAGTCACTGAAGCGGATGCCTGGCGTGGGCGTATGTGTGCACACACACACCCACACCCCCCTGAGCTGGGCCTTGGGCCATAGACGTCTGCGAGGGATTTGAACACCCGTGCCAGAAAAGCTTCCCCCGTTTCAAAGAACGTTTGCAAAGGAAAGAACAACAGAAACATTTTCCTCCATCTGGCTCCTTACGCTTTCTTATGAAACTGCTTGACATTGAGAGCCCTGGGACCGGTGCCAGGGTGTAGCTCACAGCGCTGTAAAGCAGCAGCGCGGTGCTCTCTGCTATGCTGAGAACACAATTAGCCAGGTCTCCAAGGAAGCTCCGCTGTTTGTCTTGTGCAATCCTATTTATTATTAAATAAGACAAAAGCCATCCCCCCCGAGCTGCGATGCCCCCTCCCTCTGCCCCGGCGGTAATGGCTTGTGTACGATAACACCCTGCAGTCTGACTCCCGCAGGCACCGGCCGGGCTTGGCACAGGGCTGGGGAGAGCGCCTGGGCTGACTGCAGGAGCTTTCCAGCGCCACTACCCAAGCCCCGCTCCTTCCTTCGTGCCACCGTTCGGACCGTCCTGCAGGACAGGGAGCCCGCGGCACCAGAGGTGACAGAGTCTCCGCGGACCCTTCTCGCTGCCCGGGGATGTCACGCCACGCACACGGGGTGCTGCTCTGAGCGGTGATTCCAGTTCCCGTCAAAGCTGGGCCCTGCGTGCTGGCAGTTGTGCTCCCACAGCGGAGGCTGACGGTGCGACCGGGCTCCTGGGAGGCTGTCTCCTCCCTGCACAGATAAAGTCATGTTTTAATTTCATTCTTAGAGTCTGGCGTTTTGTTGAGATGAAAATTTAAATCTCCATCACGTTTCGTAGCTCTTCCCAGGCGCAGGCATTACAGCTCTAATTATGGCTGGACCCAAATTAAAACATATGATCAAAAGAAGCAGACCTGCTGGAAAAGCCTTGCGTGTTAAGGTGAGGCATATTTCAGGGATTAGTACAATAACTGCTGTAATGAAGAACAGCTGTGAGCTGCCTGGATTGGCAGCCGGAGCCTCAGCTGCCTAGGAAGGATGGCTTTGGAGTGGTTTCCTTTTAAACTGCAGTTTTGGGGTGAGACAGGTGCCGTGTCGAGCTCCTGAGGGGGAGAAGGTGTTGGCGTTAGCTAGATGCAGGCGTGATGTGAACCGGTGGCGTGAACTCGGGCAGTCTCGGGCAGACTGATGGAAACAAGCAGGCAAACACCCTGCTCAGGCTTGTGCCCGGGCACGTCAGTGCCTGCCTCCCTCCCGCTGGCCTGTCCCCGTGCTGTGCTTGTCTGAACAGCTGGGTGAAGGCGGAAGCAAAGGGCCTTTGCCTTCTCCTTCTCGCAGACCGGATCCAGCTCCCTGTGCAAGCCGGGGAGAGGCTCCCGCTGCCTCGGGGCGAGGAGGGTGGACCAGAGGGCTGAGAGCAAATCCCACGGTGCTAATGTGATGTACATGGGGCCGTGGCCACGCAGCTCCTCTCCTCTCCTCTCCTCTCCCTCCCGATGAGAGCCTGGGAGCAGCTGAGCGGGACCCGGCTGCAGCTCCTCGAGGTGAGGTGGTTCATGGCTGGCACCAGAGGAGAGGGCAGCTGCTGGAGTCTATCACGTGGGCGCAGCCCCCCTGCTGCCAGGCCCTAGGGTGGCCGAGCTCCTCCTGTGCCATGTCGGGGCGTCTCCCCCATCCCACCGGCTCCATCCTTCCCTTGGTCACTGCTGCACCACTGCAGCGGTGGCGGCTTGGCCCCAGAGGGCTCCACTGGCGGGCACGCGAGCACCAGAGGTGCAGGAGCTCGTCCTGCTGCCAGAGCTGCGCTGGGCTGGTGTTGCCAGCTCGGCGTCCGAGCGCGGGCCACGAGAGGGGCAGCGCGGGGCCTGCGGCGGGTCATGCTGCCTGCCTGCCGGCCCCACGCAGGGGAGGCCGGTCCCCAAGCCGAGTGCGGCGCTACCGCCCAGTGTTTCGGCACCCTGGCGCCGTCCTGGCCTGGGCGCTCTGCAGACCTCTCCCCGGGCCCGGCAGAGGCAGCGGGGGCAGCAGGCTGGTCCTGGCGGAGCCGCTGTCGGGGCCGTCCTGCTGGGCAGCGCCACCGTCCACCGGCCCGTACGGGTTTCTCACGACCGCTCTCTCTTCTCTTCTCTTCTCTTCTCTTCTGTCCTGTCCTGTCCTGTCCTGTCCTGTCCCGTCCTCCCCTCTCCTCCCTCCTGTCCTCCCCTGTCACTGTCACTTCTCCTGCCCTGTAGAGCTCTCCGTCAGCCTCCTGGCAGTGGTAGTTATTGTGTGTGGCCTCGCCCTGGTGGCAGTCTTTCTCTTTCTCTTTTGGAAGCTGTGCTGGGTGCCCTGGAGGCAGAAGGCCGTTCCCGCTAACCCCGCCAGCGCCCCCAGCGAGCCGGACCGCGGCAAGGAGGCCATGGCCGACAAGCTGAAGGACACGGGCACCCTCGGCTTCCTGGAGGCAGCGGTGAAGATCAGCCACACGTCCCCAGACATCCCGGCAGAGGTCCAGCTCTCCATGAAGGACCACGTCATGCGGCACGCACGGATCCAGCGGCAGACCACGGAGCCGGCGTCCTCCACCAGGTGGGTGCTGCCTCGGGCTCCGCGCGGCCGGCGCACGCGGGTGCCGTGGAGGCTGCCGGCAGGTGCCCGCGCTGAGGGAGACGCGGGCTTGCTCTGCACCTGAGGGCTGCCGCGCACATTGCCAACGCGGCACCTCCTGGGCGCGCTGGGGCTGGCGGGAAGAGAGGGGCCTTGTCCCCTCCTGTTGGCAGGACGTCCGGCCTGGAGCGGGCAGCCGCGAGCAGGGTGGGAAAGTGCCCGTGCAGGGCCAGCGAGCCCCAGCTCCCAGGTGTGCTCCATCCCACGTGTGGGTCCCTCTGTGCTGCCCTCTGGGCCCGCGGCACAGCCTGGGGGGCAAGGAGCCAGGCCCTGCCCTTGGCGCCTGCGCAGCGGCAGAGCTGACCGAAGCAGCAGCCAGCCTGGGTCTCTGCTGCCCGGGGTTAGAGGCTTTGTTGCTGCCTCCTGCTACGAGGCCCAGACCCCCGACAGCGCCACGGTCTGAGCAGACGTCCCTGGCTCCGCGGGCTGGGCGCGGGGAGGGACCGAGCGAGGATGGCGAGCGTTGGCACCTGCGCGCACAGCGGAGCCCGCAGCGCCGGGGCGGGGAGCGCGGGTCCGTGCTGTTGGTGAGGGGAGGTGTGTAAAGCCCCACAGAGCAGCTGCCGCCCTGGCTCTCCCCGGGCGTGTTCCCAGCGCGGGTCGGCCGCTGCATGGACCCCGTGGCTCGGCTGTGCTTGGCAGGCTGGAAGCGGGCACTGCCATGCCACGTTGCTCTGGATCGTGGGCGCGAGACGGGCCAGCTGCTGCATTAAGGCAATCGCACGCCAGGCCCTTGATGGTGCGGCCGGACTCAAACCCTGTTACCGTGACTTGACCCCATTGTGTCAAGCTGTCAATATGCTGGTGGCCACTTCTGCGGGGTGAGGCCGCGCCAGGCGGGCGCGGGGTCAATGCCTTGTCAGATGGAGTTAGGCCCCGCGGCGCTCGCGCTGGCTTCTGCGGCTCAGCGCAGGGCTAATTGGATAATGGGACTGACGGGTCGCTCCCTGCCCGGCTCCGCAGGAGCTGGATTTCAGGGCCCCGATCAATGCTTCCACATTAGCCCAGAGGCAGCGCGAGGGCCTCGGCCCCACGTTCATCCACCTCCCCAGAGCTGGGGACCCGCTTGACCCTGAGGACGTGAGCAAGAGACGGCCGCCACCACTTGCCACGTGTCTGAGCAAGGAGGCTGTCCGTCCTGCCTGGCACTGGGAGCCCTGAGGGGGGGTGGCAGGTGCTTGCATCCAGTTAATTTGCCCCCAAAGGAGCAAAAGAAAACCCCACATACAGTGTCACATACAGGGTCAGGAAACGCCCCTCAGCCCCTGCACTAGAGGAGAGGCCATGCTGCCCGCGGTGATGCGCCGGCATGGGGCTGCTGCCTGGCCCTGCCGGCGCCCACGCTGGGTGTGGGGTGTGCAGGGTGGCGTGCGAGATGTGCAGGTAAAGGCAAGGTGCCCCTGTTGCTTCCTCAGACTGCGCCCCACCGGCAGCCCCACTCTTTGCGCGGGCTTTGCAGTCCCCAGACACAGGACAGCCGAGTGCGTACAGCAAAGCCAGGGCCAGCTGGCCGTGCCACCTCCCTGCCTGCACACCCGCCCTGCGGCTGCCTCCCACAGCCTCCCAGCATGGGCTTGCCGGAGGGTCTGGAGGTCGTGCCAGGCGTATCGGTGCCCTCTGCCCAGAGGGGCATGCGGGGCCGGGCAGGGGCGTAGAGGCCTGGGCTCAGGTGGTCCCCACAGCCACGAAGCTCCCTGGGTTGCGTCCGCTTCGGACCTGGGAAGAGACCTGTCTCTCGGGTGCCCAGAGCCCCTTCCGCTGCGGAGCTCCCCAGCCCGTGCCCGTCATGCCGTGTCCCCGGTCGGACTCGGGTCAGCTCCGGGGAGGGAGCAGGACAGGCCCCGGTGAAGCGCCCAGCTCTCTTCTGCTCCTCTGCAGGCACATCTCCTTCAAGAGGCACCTGCCGCGGCAGATGCACGTGTCCAGCGTGGACTACGGCATGGACCTGCCGCCTGCGGCCGAGCAGCCGACCAGCATTGGCCGGATCAAGCCCGAGCTCTATAAGCAGAAATCTGTGGACTCGGAGGATCCCAAGAAGGAGGCGGAGAAGACCTGCGGGAAAATAAACTTCGCGCTCAAATATGACTATGAGAACGAGACGCTGATTGTGCAGATCCTCAAGGCCTTCGACCTGCCGGCCAAGGATTTCTGCGGCAGCTCGGACCCCTACGTCAAGATCTACCTCCTGCCCGACAGGAAGCGCAAGTTCCAGACGCGGGTGCACAGGAAGACGCTGAACCCCACCTTCGACGAGTCCTTCCACTTCCCCGTGCCCTACGAGGAGCTGCCCAGCAGGAAGCTGCACCTCAGCGTCTTTGACTTTGACAGGTTCTCCCGGCACGACATGATCGGGGAGGTGATCCTAGAGAACCTGTTTGAGGCCTCCGACCTCTCCCGGGAGACCTCCATCTGGAAGGACATCCAGTACGCGACCACCGTGAGTACCCGCTGCGCGGAGCCGTGCGGGCCGTGGCAGGCGTGATGGGGTGCTGTGCGCGCTCAGCACGGGGCGGGCTCGACCCGGCGCCTGGGGGTGGGTCGGCTTCCCGGCGAGCCCGTGCTGCCTGTTGAGGGGAGTTTCTGACCCCACCTTCGCACCCAGCACTTTCTGCGGGTTTGCAAGTGCGCTGCTGCCAGCCGTGCTCGGGGCACGCGCCCCCCGGCCGCAGCCGGCACACTTCCCAGGTGCCCTGGGGAAGCGGCTTGGGCCCAGTGGGTGCAGTTCAAATCTTCCCTGCTCATCAGTTGTTCAACCTTTCTAGTGCACCGGAGGCCCCAGGCGTTCGAGTGTTCGCTGTTTTGCTGCTTGAATGTTTCCAAACCTCAAATCACTCCTGAGGAGTAGTTCCCCGCTTGAGGCCTGCAGCCAGCCTTGTGCTGCAGACACGGCTGTAACACAGATTGTTTTTCCCACTTTAATGGCATGGTTTGATTTCCCTGCGCCCACAGCTGGGTTCCTCGAGCTAATCCTTACACACTGCTAGGAAGGAGTTGATGAGGTTGCTTCGGAGCCCGAGTCCTGCCCCCTCTCCGCAGTGGCCTGGTTAGCCGGCTTTGAGGCTGCGCGAATGCAATTTTCCACTGGTTTGAAAGGCTTTTCCTGACCAAATGGTCCTCATAGGTGAGAGTTTAAACAAACCTGCTTGAATGCGGGGTTAAGGAATTTGCCAAATGAGCCCTGCTTGTGACGAAGCCCTTCATGCAGGGGCTGCTTGGGCACAAGTCTGTCCTCTGGGATGAACGCCTTTGCGCTTCGTCTCCCACCCTCGCTCCTGCATCCTTCCTCCTGGACTGGCAGCTGAGGAGAGCAGCCGTTGCTACGGTCCTGGAGCGCGGGCTCATTATTTCTATGTAAAGCTCCACATTAATCATTATAATGGCATCACTGTCTTGAAGGTTTGCAAACACCTCCGCGCTATTGTAGTTATTGCTGAAAGCCAGGGAACGGTGAGACCCCAGCGTACGCTGCTAATTCTACTGAGCCTGGCTTATTGCAGGGAAGGGCAGTCCTAATTGGCTTCATAAATATGCATCAGGTCTCAGGCAGACCTAGCCCTGGGTACTAGCACTTGGCCTTAATGAAGTTCTTAATCTTCTCATCTTCAGATGCAAACAACAAGGCCGAGCTTCATTTCTGTTATTACTGCTGCTGTGTTGGAGACACTTCTGACACGCAGGCGAGGGGGAAGCCCGGAGAGGCTGACGGAGAGCGCCTTTCCCGCAGTCTTGCTCGCAGCCCGGCTCCCCCAGGGCCGGGGCTCCCAGACGCAGCTTGTGGGCAGGTCCCCCGTGAGTGGCCACGTCCCGCTGAGCCCTGGGACGTGGCTCCTTGTCCCGCCCAGGCGCACGGGGGCCAGGACGGCGCTCTCTGCAGCGAGAGGGCCTCGGGTGTAGGCTGAGCGGTTCGGGAGCAGGGAGCCGAGGCGCAGCTCGTCTTGGCGAGATGGCTGCAGGCCCGGAGCTGACCTGCACATTGTTCGTGTCTTGGTTAATCAAGCCCAGCCCTGAGCTGGAGAAGGCACCTGCTGCCGCGCGTCAGCCCTCCGGCGCTTTGGCAGCTCGGCACCTGCCTGCGGGGTTAGGCAGCGCTGCGGGCTGCGTGGCGCGTGCCTGCCCCTGCACTCGGACGGCGCTGGAGGCTTGACAACATCCCGGCCCCGGGCAAAGCGGTTCCTTTCTCTCTCCTTCTCCCGAAGGAGGATGAGGGCCGGGGGCTGCCGGGCGTGGGCCTGGGCTGTGGGGGAAGCAGGGAGCGCTGTGCTCAGGCAGTCCCGTGTAGCAGACCTCGCAGGACAGCATGGCAGGGCCGTCCCTGGGCTGTCCTGGGCCCTCTCCCCCTTGCCTTGCTGGCAGTGCCCTGGGCCTGGGCGTCTCCCTCACCTGCCAGAGCCCCAGGACAGGCTGACGGTGCCGTGATCAGTCGTGCATTTGCACACCCAATGTGCTGGGTACAGCTGGGTCCCTGGGCAGCACTGTGCAAGGAGCAGCATATTGCACGTGAACCGGAGGGACGCTTGGTTTTGCAGCTTGCTCATCCGGGGCTCCTGGGCAGGGTTTGCAGACAGCCCTTGTCCACCAAGGGCCGGCGGCTTCCCTGGCCAGCGGGGCCCCTCCCCTCTGTCTGGTGCAGCCCCTCTGCCCTCCCGCCACGGGGCACCGACCGAGTTGTCAGCCCTGTGCCCCGCTCGGCTCCCCTCCGCGCGAGCAGCAGGAAGCGAGCGAGCGCTCGCAGGACCCCAGCGCGCAGGAGGCCGTGTCCAGAGCTCTGCTGTGGCTGCTCCAAGCCACCACGCGCTGAATAATGCATGAAGAGAAGCAGCGCTGGCTGGCGCACGCCGTCTGAATGAGCAATTGCCGCGGTGCTGCAGAGCGCGCATGCTTCTGCTCAGCCAGGCTTGCAGGGCCACGCGCGAGTGCAGGCACGCTGCACGCGCTGGTGCCACGGACAGGTGTGTGTGCAAGACCCACACCCCATCTACGGGGCAGCACCTGGCCGGGCCCCCGCAGGGGCTCCGCGGGGAGGTCAGCGGGGCTGTGGCCCGTCTCCACGAGGTGCCTTCGCGCTGTGTGAAACTGCAACTGCGACACGAGGGGCCTGGACTTGGCCGCGCTCGTTCTCCGATAACCCTCTCCTGGCGCGAGGCTGGCACGACCAGAGCGCCCGCCCTGGGCTGGGCTGGCAGGGTCGCTCGCCCTTCGGCAGCAGCAGGTGCAGGGAGCCGGAGCAGAGGGCGCGGGGCAGGTGGGAGGGAGAAGACGAGGGCAGAATTGGTTCCCGAGACCGGCCACTGCCGCGGAGCGGGCAGGGCTGGGCAGGCCGGGTGCTCTTGTGGACACTTCGGTCATGTCTCGTGAGCTGCGGTGAGGGGCAGGCCCCTCCAATGTCAGCGGGACGTTTGCAGGCCCTGGGTTCGCTGAGGGCAGTGCCACAGCTCTGCGGGGGTCCGCAGCGCAAAGGCGCGTTGTTCTTAGTGGCAGCAGCAATTTAAAGCAAAGTTCAGGGTCCAGCTCGCGTGCACGGGGGGAGGCCGGGCTCACGGGCCCCTGCGATGCTGCTGGCGTGACCAGACTGCAGCTGCGGGGTCGGCAGTGGCTTGCAGCGAGGCTCAGGATGTCTGGTGCAGCTCGCAGCAGGAGGGAGAGCGCCAAGCCAGGGTGGCAGGACAAACCCTCCTGGGCCGGGCACGGGACGTGGGCATTGCCTGGCATGGCACCCCCATCAGGCTAGAGATGCAGTGTGGACAAGCCGTGCTCTGGCTTAAGTCTCATCTGACTGCATGGGTCGGTAGGAGAGAGGTGTGGTGTGGTCCCGTCTGCTCTGCTCTGGACAACCCCGCGTCCCAGGGGATCTGCTCCAGAGCCCACGAGGGAGCGGTCGCTGGTCCTGGACTCGACAGAGGAGGACTCCCCTCTGCCCGGCCGTGCGAGTGCACAGCGCCAGCGGGAAGATGAAGAGTCAGGGCTGCAGAGAGACTCCTGTGCAGAACAGAACAGCTGTAGTGCCGATCACGTAGCCTCTCCGAGCCTCCGCGCCTCGTTAGCGCAGACAAGAAGGAAACAGAAGATGAGTGGATGATCAGATGCGTCCCTGGTGAGACTGGGAACGTTAAGGTAATGAATGAGCCTTCCAGATACCCAACGTCTATCGCAAGTGCAACCAATGATTAGCGCATCCGGCGGAGTCGGAGACGAGCCGGTGGATTGCGGCGTGCGAGCGACACGCGACTCGCAGCGCGGCCGGGCCGGCTCGCTGAATGCAGATGATACCGGGGAAGCAGAGGAGACATGATGGGCGCTACTGACAGTGTCCGTGCGCGTGTGCGGTGTTGTTCATCCGTGCGCTTTCTGAGATCAGCGACTGACTCACAAGGAGCCATTATTTCCGCGGTATCTGCCTGCCTCGTTACCCTGAATAGGATTAGCTGGAATTCAGTCGAGAACCAGAAGCCACAGAGGCTCTTACACCACGCGGCGCTCTAATAAGGCCCCTTATTAATGCTCGGTGTGGATGGGAGCTTGGTTCCCAGGGGGCCCGTGGGTAGGTACTAAAGATAGGGTAGTAATAAGGCAGTAACTGCGTTCCCACCTCTCTCGCTCCTGAGTGCCGACAGGGAGGCTGCGACGAGGTGTTTTGCTGTGCTGAAGGGAAGGGCCTTTGTGAGGCTCCTGGCCTGTAAGGTGACGGGGAGCGGCGAGGCCCTGGGGCTGAGAGACGGGCACATTAAGCGCTTTTAGACACAATCATCCAGCGCCTTCGGTGACAGACAGCGTTCCCTCCGAGTCCTACCCGTCGCTCACGCGCCCCGTCTCCAGAGACGTTTCACTGCTGCCGCCGCTTTTGTATTCTCTGGCCTTGAAAAGAGTCGGGATTTATTTGCTAGTCAAGTGAAGCCGCTGTCAAAAACCACGGCTTGAATACACCACTCATTAGTATTCTGCACATCCACGTGGAATAAATATCTCCTCTTTGCCTTACCACAGAAAGGGAAGTCATTTGGCAGGACGCTCGTGCATCATCTAGATGTATGGCGCTCGCACTCGGGAACCTCCGCGTGCCGGATGCCTGAGCTTGCCCGGCGAGCGCCACTCCTTCCACCCGCTACAGCTCTCTTCAGTGGCTCGTTTCCTCGCCGTGGGAAGAGTCAAATGCCCCGGCTATGCAGATAAATGGGTCGTGCGCCCTGCAGAGATGTGAGCTCTACATAGGCACAAGCGTGCTCGTTGTGTATTCTCCCTGCGGGTTTTTGGCATCTCTGCTTAATTCAGATGATGGTGGTCAGGGTGGTTGATCGCTGGTTAAGCAATGCCAGTCTATGTAGCAGCTGGGTTTGGATGCCCATCGCCTTGTCTAGATTCCCCTGAGCAGCCCGGGCACAGACAGAGCCTGCTGGGGCAGGTGTCCTGGTCGGGGTGGAGCCGCGAGCGGTGCTCAGCGCCCCGGGCAGAGAGCCCAGCGCACGGATCCCGTTGCAGTTCACCCAGCCAGCCCCTTTGAGTCCCGCGGGATGTAGGAAGTGCTGCACGCTCCCGAGCTCCATCTGCCGGCGCTCTCCCACGGCTCGGCCTCCCCCCTTCGTGCAGGCATCACTGCCACGGACACCAAAGGGCCGGAGCCCTGGGCCCAGCTGCGCCTGCCTCGGGTGAGCCGGGGCGTGCGACTGCAGCCAGGCGGGCACCGGCTACCAAGAGGCTGTTTCAGGCAGCCCGAGGCTCTGTGCGGGGATCTGGGGCTGCTGGAGGCTCCCGGAGAGACCGCGGGGGTCAGGAGTTGCTGAAACAAAGTGTCAGGGCAGGATCCTGCCCTGGTCATGTCTAGTCCAGCCCCTGCCTGTGGCGGGACCAGCCCTGTCCAAACCAGCCCAGACATCTTGCATCCTGACTGCACGAGGCAGGAGTGATGCCTGAGGTGTGCGTGGGTGCAGAGCGGCGAGGGGCTGCGCTGATGCTGGCAGGGGACAAGCTAATCCTCTGCCAGGGCTCCCGGGTCCCCAGCTGCAGGGTCCCACTCCCACACGGGGCTGGGCTTGCCCGTGCCAGGCCTGATCCTGTGACATCTGACGTGTCCCAGCTGCGCTGTGCCTGCTGGAGGCACTGCTCCGGCTGCGCCGCTCTCCTGTCTGCCCCACGCCGCGGGCAGCGACTGCCGCAGCCGCACTGTGCATGGCCTCCCGCCCCATCGCCACAGCACCCGGTGCCGGCTGCCCTGACCTCCCCAAGCACAGAAGCTGGACTGGCCCCAGGGCAGTCCCCAGACGCGCTTGCACCGCTGCACTGACCCTGACAGCCCAAAGGGGCCTTGGGAGACGGGGGCAGCTGAGGGGATGGGGCAGGCCCAGGGGAAGGGCACAGGTGGTTGGCGTAGTGTCAGAGGAGCGGTGGGTGCACCGAGCCCGTGCTGGCCGAGCAGGAGCGGGTCGCGCGTCACCTGGCGGCAGAGGAAACCAGGGGGAAAGGGCTGTAATGGTTTGGAAAGCCTAGCGCTCCCCTCCACGTCCGGGGGGAGGGGGCAGCAGGCTAGCTCCCCAGCTTGCTGCAGCCCTTCGTTACCCACTCAGTGACTTAATGCGGAGATGCACTGACTAATGACAGTTCGCTACAGCGACAGTGAGTCGGTCTCCTGCACTTACCCAGGCAGCTCCTCCAGCCCCATTTCCCCTCGGATGCGTGTATCGGCTCCATTTACCGGCTCACGCAGCTTCAATTTTAGTATTTTCAAACTGTGTAATTGTGCTCATGCGACAGCCGGCTCCTGAGCTCAAAGCCACGCCTGCCACCGCCGAGCGGATCTGGTACGTCAGGCTAAGTCGTAGGTGACTGTCCCGGGGGCGCGGGGGCAGCTGAGGCAGGCCGGCAGGCCTCGTTGACCGCGGGCAGCTGCAGAGGAGAGGGGTGCTGCAACTCGGGCTGTTTGCTCGCGCCACTGCGACCTGCATCTCTCCCCCTGTGGCAAACTGCTAATTGGAAAGGAAAAGCTGAGGGTGAGCCAGGAGGCTCCCCTTGGGGTTTCATTGCTGGTATAAAGGTGTAAGGAGTAACTCCCATTGTGAGGTGGACGACGTCTCCTCTCCATGACTGGCAGCATGTTGTTTGGTGAAGTTAGCAGTCCCTCCGCTCGGCCCGGCCCGGCCCGCCTGCTCGTAAAAGTTAAATCAAGGCAGCAAGCGTCC